>NW_005371823.1:2624647-2637658 GCF_000412655.1 Myotis brandtii | reverse complement strand
AGCTTTAGCTCTGAGGCCTTGGCTGCTGAAAGCCAGTTTCTGGCCTTTGTTTAACTTCTGTATTTGATACAATGTTGCAGTCCGGCTGGCTGAAGCCCGGCTGACTAAAGCTGGTTTCTGGGGTTTTTTTTAGCTTCTATATTTGCAACATAGTTGATTAGAGTTGCAGCTGAGAGGCCGGCAAGGCAGGCGGAGAACATTGGAGTCCGCCATCACTGGAGCAAGCAAGCCTCCCTGTTCGCGTCAGCTGCCTGGCTGCCGGCCGCCATCTTGGCTGGCAGTTAATTTGCATAAGGATATGCTGATTAGCCAATGGGAAGGGTAGCGGAGGTACGGCTAATTACCATGTTTCTCTTTTATTAGATAGGATTTTGCAGATAAGTAAACTGAGATCAGAGAAGTTAAGGAACTTGTCCAAGGTTACACAGCTCGAAAGTGGTAGAACATGTACTTTTAATCACAGTGCTCTGCTGCCTCCCCGAATCATATTTATATTAATTCATACAGATATTACCATATTACAATACATATGTAGTACACATATTAACCAGTATGGCATGTGTTACTTAACAGTGAGCCAAAGGGGCAGGCATGTGGTTTGATAAAGGGGAGTGGGGTCATTAAGATTAAAGTGATGTATCAGTGTTTGATCTCATCTCATTTCAGAGCTCACAATAATTTAAGGTCATTGCTACTCAAAATGTAGTATAGGGGCTGGTGTTAGTCCATGAACTGTTTGTTATTGGTCCAAGGTCAGCTATTTATAAAAATTGAAACTAACCATTGAGAAACTTTTATAATCATTTGAGAGTAATTTTATGTGTTGATTCTAATAATTAAATTTTGGCCTTGTATTTTATATCCTTTTAAAATTTAATTTTTGGTAATTCATTTTAATTGTATTTTACAGAAGTTTCAGTCTTCAAAAGTTTAGAAATTTTTTTAAAAATTGGTTCTTAACATAGTTTGAGAAGCACTGTTATAGGAATAGCTTTTGAAGTTTTTAAACTATTGTTTGTCTAAAAAAGAAAAGACATTATCTGCAGCTTGAAATTACATTCTATTTTGTTCCTGTTTCTGAATATGAATTACGAATTTATACGTTTTATTACTTTGTCAGTTTCTTGGTTCCTTGAGAAGAAGTCCTAAATTGAATGGACTTTTTGGGTCAAGGGAATTTTTTACTTTTTTCTTATACTTGGTACTTTTCTCAAGAATGACACATTTTAATTAAGTTCTTGATCCAAGATAATACTGTGAGGAACTTGTCAATCACCCATAGTTACAATCTCTTTTCTTGACTTATAAAAATAGCTAATAAGGCAATTTGAATTTTTTGAATATTCATATTGTTCCGTGGAATAATATGAAAGTAAAAAAGATAACAGCAACAACAAAACATTGCTGATGATGCCAGATTTTCCTGTTTAAGGAAAGCAAAGGTAGCTTCAGGTGATATTTGCAAAATTAAAATCAGTTTTTAATTTTAATTTTTCTTTTTGGGTGGGTTGTGACATCCCCTTCTCTAATATAATATGTTTTAAAATAGTTTTATCCGAAGTTACAGACCTTAATAGGATTATTCAGTATCATATACTCACTATCTCCTCTTTAAAATAATAGTCTTTCTGGTGATCTAAGGCAGTGATGGCGAACCTTTTGAGCTCGGCGTGTCAACATTTTGAAAAACCCTAACTTAACTCTGGTGCCGTGTCACATATAGAAATTTTTTGATCTTTGCAACCATAGTAAAACAAAGACTTATATTTTTGATATTTATTTTATATATTTAAATGCCATTTAACAAAGAAAAATCAACCAAAAAACTGAGTTCGCGTGTCACCTCTCACACGCGTGTCATAGGTTTGCCATCACTGCTCTAAGGTATCATTTGATAAGGAATCCCTAGCTATCTTTTGTATTTTTAAAAGCTGGCTTCCAAATAAAGAAATGGGATAAGGATATGAACAGGTATATCAAAGAGAAAGAAATTTAAAAGTCCAAAAATGTTCAACCTCACTAACTCAAAATTGCAGATACCACTTTTGCAGGATCTAGAGATGCTATTGGGTTGGAAAAATGGGTACCCTTATGTGCTGCTAGTAGCCCTGTAAATTGGTTAAGACTTTCTGAGGGTAATTTCACAGAACTCATCAGACACACACACACAAATGCACTGTCTCTTTACTAAGCCATTCCACTTTGGGGAATTTATTCTAAGGAAATAACAAAAGATACACTCTTAGATTTAGAAAACAATGGCGTACTGCATAGCATCAAAAAGGAAGTTGGCAGAAATATATCTGTATATATTAAGAGAAGGAAATAGATTACCAAAACTCTGTATGGTATAATTACATTTTTGTAAATATATTTGTCCAATTATATGTGTAGAGAATAGAAAAATGTCTGAAGGATATATATATATATATATATATATCACTCATATATATATATATATATCACTCTTAAAGTACTAAAAGTGTTTATATAATTTTTGCACATTTGGATTTTTAAATTTCTTTATTATAGCAAGCATGCTTTCAGACCTCTTTGTTGAATATTTGGACTCCATTTTAAAATGTACAGAATGGTACAGGAGGAAAGGAAACCCAATAATCAACAGGATGTCGCCATTCTCCAGGTCCTTTTCTGAAGGTTCACCAGGAGCTTGTTTTTCTTTCAGAGCTGGTTCTTGAAAGCTGTGTTTGAGTTTTTCTTCCTTTTTTTCTGTGACAAATGCCTATCATTTTCTAAACAAGAAAGCTTATGTCCCAGTTAGGTGTGTGGAGTTCTTTTCATTCACTTGCAGCCCTGTTGTGTTAATACTGAATAAGCAGAGACAGCCTGACTGGTGGTGAAAGATGGTAAGCCAGCCTCAGGGCTTTTTCTGGTCAGCCCTAAACCTCTGATTGCCACGTTTTCCTAATTTCCCATTTCCAGGGCATCACTAGAGTGACCTTGTTTGCTGAATATGATGCTCTGACTCTCCAAGATTTTCACATGCATTTGGAAATGGGCGGTTGGGCGATTGTTTACAGGACTCCAAATGAACTGTGCACTCACAGCAAGTTTGATAAACACACATTTCCTCCTTTTATCAGTGAGATTGCAGAATGTGAAGTATGAGTTTCCAGTTTTACTCATTCCCCTCAACCCTTTTCCTGTTTAAAAACTTCTACATACTAATTGGATTCTGATCTGTCCCTGTTTTTTATTCTGCTTAGTGGTAGTTGACGGCTTATTCTAATACCTACCTAGCAAGGTTTGGCAGTCCTTCAAAAATAAACTTTCCATGTACTCAACTTAAAGGAGATTCATCCCAAGGAATGTAATGTGAGCACTAATTAACAGTAATGACTGCTAATCACTTTGCTTTTTATACTCCTTTAGGAGCACTGCTATTATCCAATGTAGTTAAGTAAAATGCTTGTATATGAATCAACAATGCTGAATCCTTTTAGCAGATATTGCTTACAATCAAGCTTTGCATAAATTAGAGTTAACTAAAATTGATTTTAATATGCTGTTTCTTTCTATAATAGTAAACTAAAATATCTAGTTAAATATACTGAATATTAAAAAGACATTACCTGATTTTTTGTTTGTTTGGTTGTTTGTGTTTTTTTTTTTGGCAATCATCCTTATGGAAGATGAAAAGCAGTACTGCAAATAAATTTTCTCACAGTTCAAGACATTTTTTCTTACATTTCTTTGAAATTGTACGTGACATACTCTTCATAGTCACAGCAGCACTTTTATTCTGCTGTAAGCATTTTATCAGATCAGTGAAAAGCAATAGGCTTATTTTTAATTTTTCTGAATTTGTGCCTTTACTTCCTAGAGAATCTTTAAGTTATATAGCCTGTTTATATAAAGCTGGTTCATAAGATTGTGTATTCAGTGTTCATTAAAAACGGTTGTTTTGTTAAGTTTAGTGTATTATTAGACTATAATAGTCTAATAATAAAAGCTTTCTATTTATTTACATGCATTCAACATACCTACAAACTGCCTTGCCTCAGGAGGAGACTAAGCAAAACTCATAAATTAATAATTTAAGGAACTGATACTCAAGTAGCATTTTGGTTAAGTTAATAAGTGAAAGCCTTAGAGTCAGTGATGGCCACTTTAACAATGCTTTACTTTTGACTTCTATTAGTTGAAAATAACTTGTTAAACTGGGGCTTTTATAATAAAATGAAATCTACATGCCATCTGAAGCCCCTTCTCCTCTTTTTGATTTATGAGTTGGCTAATGTATCATTGAAGAAGTTTTTATGACTTTTACAGTTCTGCACTTTGATTTCAGAGAAGGTGTTAATCTCTCTGAAAGTTTAAGAGTGACAAAATGAGTTGTATACAGTTTCTTAGGGAATTTGGGATTCTTTATTGGAGGCCTTAGTTTTCTGATGATACCTGTATTGATGGTGATTTATCTAACATGTGATGTTGTATTATGGTTTGATGTGCATCAATGGAGTATACTGCTTTCTAATTTTACATATTATCTCTAGTTGGCTAGTCATGATGTTGTAATTTTTGTAGGGAAGATTAGTGTTTCTACAGAAGTTCAGCAGTTCCGGACATTATTTTTAAATTACCAAAATAAAATAATTTAATTTTCCTTTTAGTTTTGCATTATTTGTAGTGTCAAAAATTTAAAATTTTGGTGAATAAAATAAATAGAAAAACTTAAATGGTAGTTGTTTAATAGGAAGCCTTATATTTTATATACTAGTCTTATTATAATACATTGCAAACGTATTAAAAACTCTTTGGTTGTACTTAATTGAATTTAGTTTTAAAGAATTGTAACAGGAATTCTGTGAGAGAACAGAAAATATATGGAAGCTTAATTGAATGCTATCCATATGTAATTATAAGATTTGTATTGTTGTAAGTAACTTATTTATTTTATATCCCAGTACTATTGCACAATATCACAAAATGCATGTTTAAGAGGGAAAACTTGCTTTTTCTATTTTGCTTTGAGTTTGAGTTTTTATGTGTAATAAAATTACATTTAAAAAAGGTGAAGATTTCAGTTTTGATCCTTTTTTGTTTGTGTTTTTTTTGTTTTGTTTTGTTTTGATGTAGTATGTTTACTTTCATGTGAGAATGATTGATCTGTAGCTGCTATTTTACCCAAACAGGGGACAAATGGAATTGGCCTTTTAGACAAAAGTATGCAAACAGACTGCATTCTTTCTGCTGATAGAATTATGGAAGGACTGCATGAGGTGCCACATTCATTTTGCTATTGATTGTGAAGAGGATTCTGCACTGGGGTGCTGTTTCTATTGGATAAGGAGGTGCTATGATTAGTTACCTTTCTCATGAAAGCACTACAAAGGGAAATGCAAAATGTGTGCAGTGCAGTGTTCTCAATTTGACAGTTGTTTTTGTTAAGTCTTTTTTTTTTGCACCATTGAAGTCCAGCCTATTTTAGAAAAACATACATTTTGTTTTTTCCCCTTATATTAGACTAGTAGATTTCCATGCATTTTTGACCCTTTAAAGAAATTACACATTACCAACAGTTTTTTCTAGCTTCTATTGTAAAGCTTCAAAGCTGATGCAACAGTGCCCTCTATAGTCTTTTAGTGACCAGCAGTTTAATGCAGAGGATTTGGAATATTCAGGTAAGAAGCAGGATGTTTAAATTTAATTTTTGCCCAGACAAGAGACTCCTTTTTCCTAAGTAGACATTCTTGTTTTTCACTAACGGCTTTACTTTAAACAAAGGGAACAAAAGACCATTCTGAGTTTTCATTTAGAATTATTGGCTACCTCTTGTTGTTGCCCAGTGGTAAATCTCAAGTTTTATCAGACATTCATCAGAGTAATTTGAGATAGAAGGAATCTTGCAAGCTGTACTGTCTCTTCATGAAATATCTTTTTGAAGTTGAGTTCCAATAGGAGTATTTTTTTAAAAATAATTTTGTTCCTTTGTACTTCTTTCTTCTATTTAATTAGAGCCTGAGTGGGCTGCCTAGAACTTAACTTTTACTTGTTCCTGAATTGTGTAGCCCAGGCTTTATACATGACATTATTTAAATTCAAACCAAGGGAGTCACACAATGACTAGCATGTTTGCCATTCATTAGCATTGATTTAAATTTTAGATTTTCCTTTCTCCCTTTTTTGGTTACCTTTTTTATTGTATATGTTGACAGCTAAATGTAAAACACAACTTTATATGATGATATTAGGTGATAATAAAAGCAGACATCATATTCAGCTATGATTAGAAGAAAAAAATTGCATGAGCTAAGTTTATTTTGCTTCTAAAAGTATTTTAGTAAAAAGAACATGGACCCAAATCTTAGCTTCTCCATGTACTCACTATGTAATATTGAACACATTTCTCAATCTCTGAGCCTGTTTTCTCATTCTCAAAATGGGAACTAAAAATAGCTCACCTTTTGAGTATTTTGTGAGGGATTACAAATAATATTGTATATAAATTGGCCAAGTCATTATAGGTGCTCAAATGGCAATTTTATGCCAAAAATCACAATGTGAAGGTAAGTGGAGGTTTTTTGTGGTTTTTTTTTTTTTTGGTGTTTGTTTGTTTTTTTTTTATGGGAACGTTGCAATATAAATCTAGAACACATTAAATGCATTTTAGATTTTTAAAAATTACTATATCATAACTTTTGATGACGTGTGTGAATCTGAAAGCCAGCATGGCATTTCTTGGTGATGTGGACTGACAAAGTGAGATGTGCATTAACTTTCAATTCCTTACAGACCTCATTCCCAAACTTCTGAAATAGGCCATGTTTATAAACTTAACTTTGGTAGACAGACATTTACCCACAAACCAATATTTGGCAACGTGAAAACTGATAATAAATGAAACTCAAAAATAAAGGAGTCTCTTATTTTTTTTCTCTTAGTGTATCTGGGAACACTTAGGATGCTTTTCATTTACTAGTGTTCTTAATAGTAATTGAGAAGCCTTATTCATATTTACTAGGTAAGTGGTTTTTGCTTTCTCCACCCAGCGACAGAAAGACTGATGACTAAAAATAGACCAAAGTGGAGCTTTTCTGGTAGAAGTGGAGGTGGGGTCAAATGTTCCTCTCCTTCAAAGGAACAAGCTTTATACCATGTATATGTGTGTGTGCAAAGGCTTGGTTCTTCTTTGGTTTGGATTCAAAGCACCTAATTCTATGCCTGGCACATAAATGCTCAATTAATTAATGTGTGCTGAAATAAAATATTTTTGAATGTCAGGCTTTCTCTTATGATATATAATATTTGAGATCCTTCATGTCTTAAAATGTACAGTTAATGTGACAGTATAATATTACAGTAATTGTTTCTTTGTGAACCATTTAAAACAAGCACACTTCCAGTTTAATTCATGAATTTATTATTTAAAAGTCAACCAGATTGTTACAACTACAAATAATAATGGGAAATTAATAAAAAATTTAGAACTTTGTTTTGCTTTTGTCTTCAAGATAATTAAAAGGTGTTGTATTATATAATAATGGATTTAGGCAAAGATTCAGACACTTCAGATAACCTGATGATAAAAGTAATCTTGCACAGAGAACTTATGGATTGAATTTTCTCAACATTCAGTAAAGCACTGTTTTTCTCGCAGAGTTCTTATTTGTGCTTCATATTGATTTTGAATAACCTTGAATTTAATACTATAATAAACCACATATTATTTTTAGTATATCACTTGGGTTAAAATTGAGAATTGCAAAAATGTCTTTTTTTATCGTTATAAAGAAGAAACCAATGTTTGAAGCTGATAAATGAACAGGCTCTTAGTAGTAAACTGAATGTGGTAATTCTTTTTAAATAAGGACCAGTTGCAGTAAGCAACATATTTAAAGTTAAATTTTGGTTTATAAGACTGACAAGATGCTGTCTACCAAAACAAAAAGAATAATATATTTTTTCTTTGCAGTGAAAGTACCAAATTAAGAATCTGCTTAATTAAAATAATGATAAATGTAGATTACATTACCGAAGATAGTGAAATACAGCTGCTCTGTCTAGTGAGAGCCTGCATAATTTACCAAGACTGTACAAAGAAGCAATGAAGCAGCCACTGCAGACTGTTAGAGGAAATGTCCTGTTTATTCTACATACATTTCTTTTTTTAATTAAAATGTCAATGATAGCTTTATAGCAGTCCTCAAAAAATCCTTTAAATTTCTTCAAGGTAGTAGAATATAAGATGAAATCATTACTACTGCTGAATGAAACTGATTAAACCTGAGGAAAAAATAGTATACTTTAATTTTTTATTAATTCAGTTTTCTTTATTATGAGTTGATATTTAAATATGCGATGATATTTAATTTTTACATGAGTTTTGCATGAAAGAAATGGGGCACAATCTTTGAATATACATTTTATTTAAGAATCTTTTGGAGTCACAAATCTTTTGGGTAGAGCCTTTAGTAGTATTGCATACAAATAAAGATATAGATATGCATACTGTGGAATTTTCAAGATGGAGCAGACAGTTATACTGTATTAGTATTATCTGGGTGGTCTTTCCTCCTCAACTCCATCACTGGGCTGTGATGAGGTCTAATATGTTGCCAGCGTCAGTGTCTAGAGACCAAAAAGAGGTTGAGGAACCTGTTACACTGTATATTTTAATCTTTTACTTTAATGATGACTAATGATATCTTCATAATTATGTATTTTTAAGAAAACAATATTGTGTGTGGCAAGATATGTTGGTGGTTGTTTGTTTGTTTGTTTTGTCTCCGAAGGATAAGTGTGGACTCTGGAGTGAGACTTGTCTGCATTCTAGGCTCTGCCACATGATAGCTGTATGACCTTGGTCTAGTCAACTTCTCTACACTTTAGCTTTCACAATTGTACATTGGGCTAGTGGTAATACCTACATAATAGGGTAGTCTTGAGCATTTAAGAGCAAAATCCATGTAAAATAGATAATAAAGGAAGCCTCAATAAATGTTAAATATTATTTTATTGTTATTGTTATTATTAGGCACTAGATATAACATTTCTCTTGCATCGGAGCAATAGGGCATTGTTCATACTTAACTAAGTTAATAAGATCAGTGCTTTTTGTCATGATTTATCTGTTGACCTAGTTCTAGATAAGTTAACCATGCCCTCTGTGTCTTAAGGCTTAGCGTGGTGGAAATTCTACTGCTCCTTATTTTGTCTTTGATTGTCTTTTCTCATAGTGATTCATGTGCTAGTTTCTTTGGCATTTTGGTGAATGTGATTTCAAAGTTTGTGCATTTCAATATGTATGTTTTGGACTACCCTCACTTGATACCAGATTTAATTGAATATTTTCCAGGGTTCAGTTTTCTAAAGGGTCTTTCAAGTGCCCACTTACTAAAAACTTCTCAACTATGAAAGCTTTAAAGGCAGAAAATGCACACATCATTAAGAATTTGAAAAATTTATATGTGAAAGTAATATGAAGAGAAACTTCTTCAGATGATTTTATTCTATATGCTTTTTTAGAGCTTCAATGAAATGATAAATGCAAGAGGCACAAAGATAAGTCACATACTCTGTAACCATTATTCATAAAGTTTACACATGCAGTGTGAGTTGTAGAATGTTAACATAACGTTTTATTTCCTCATAATTTGTTTCAGGCTTTTTTTTTGTTGTTGCTAGAGATGTAAATAATTAAGGCACAGTGCCTGTCTCAAGGACTTAGTTAGCATTTGAGTTTTAAGGGAGAAAGTTACTGCTATGTATTCATCAAAATGATTATTTTTGATAAATGCTTAGCTCTTGTAAAAATATTTCATATTTCTTTTAGTGTACCTCTTTGTTCTGACTTGGCATTTATCCTTCCTTGTCTGACCTTTATCACTGAGTTTCTCCTAAGAATCCAGTGGTCTTTAAAGATTCAGTATTACTCTATCTGCGCCTGTTTGGGAATTATACTTAAGGTTCTTGAGTTAGCTTATAATTTTGATTAATACCTTTAAATAACTTATCAGTTATTCTTAACCAATTTAGTCTTAGAGCTTGTAGGTTTCTTCTCTATCCTGGTCCTCCCTAATAAAGAGCAGATAATTTCATATTTATTTAGTTTTTAATGTTTCCACCACAGTACTACTATAAGGTGTTTGTCAAAGTGAAGCTTGGTTTCTCCTGCACACTATTGTGCATACAGTTTCATATATATTAGGTAAAACTAATCTAGTTTGTGAAGATTTTACAATTTTTAAGATGCCAAACTTAAGTTGATGATTTCTCCTTTATGATTAATTGATAACTGATTTTCTACTGCTTGTAAATCACTGCATTCACTGAATTCCTGGTTTTGTATGACAGATTTAGTATGACTACTCTTTGCCCCATGTTTTTATTGACTTGGAATCAATTGATCAGTCAGGCAATCTGAAATGGAAATGATTATGAAGCATTTACAATCAAGCAAAGTTAAGGGAAAATATAGTAAGTTACAACTTATTATTACTAATTACTAGTAATATAGTAGCTAAAATATTGCTTTATAAAAGACATGGCTTGTGAATTATACAAATATTTAAGTATATAGTGTTCATTATCTGGACAGTTTAAAATGTGTTTTAACTAGGTTTAACAGAAGCAAAGAAAAAAGCAGTCATTATAGCTATCAATTTGTAGAAAACAAAATAAGGATCTATAAATTTTATTCTGTTACGATTTGATAGTAACTACTTTCTTTATATTTAACCTAAGCCATCCTCAAACTAAGTGTTCTTATAATTTATTTTCATAACTTATTTGCTGCAGTAAAAATAACACTGGCATTGCTTTCTTTATCTAGTTATTAGATTCTAATAGACCTGATTTTTCTGCACTTTTATTTCATTTTTTGTTGTTTTTATGCTTAACTACATGGTTTTTTAAAAAGCTGTCTGTTACCTCTTATGTAGTCCTAAGAAAGAGTTTTTTTTCTGAGACTAAGTTCTTCATACTCCTCTTGCAGACACACACAATTTCTTTATTTCGTGAAATACCTTTACCATACACTTGAAGGGTTTTCACATTGTTCTTCTTATTTTTACCTAAGTTATTATTTAATTTTCTTTGATACTTATAACAATTGTGTTTTTAAGTTAACAAAAATATATAAAAGTATAAAATATATGAAGATCTTACTTAAAATTTAATCATTCAGAGTTAACATTTTGACATTTTTCACATATATATATATTTAACACACATACATAGACATACACACACACGTGTGTGTGTGTGTGTGTGTGTGTGTGTGTGTGTAATCATTTGTGAATATAACTTTGTATACTGCTTTTTTAACTTTAAATATCAGGAGCATTTTCCCATGCCATGAAAACCTCTTTATGAACATAATTTAATGGCTACTTAATATTCCATCATGTGACTGTATGATGACTTCCTTGATGATTTCTTAATTTTGTAAATTAGGTTGAATCTCATTTTTACTGTAAATAATAGCACCTTGCTATGAGTACATCAATTATTGTCTACATTTCTGAAAATTAATTCCTTAGGATAGGTTTTTAGACTCAGAAGTAGTGGATCAAAGTACATAATTATTTTTAAGGCCATTGGTACATATTATCTAATTGATTTCCATAAATAACACCTGTTTAAACATGCATTATTTGTATTGTGAAACTCTCAGTCTTTGTTTAATGTATATGAAACTCAACTTGGAATTCTGTTTTTATAGTTCCTAGCATTTGGTGAATACAAGCTGGGAGTAGCATTCTGCCCATCTTTGACTGCATTTCATTCTTGGAAAAAAGCCAAAGAGATGTGTTAGAGCAGCTTAGACATGTAACTCCAAGCATAGGTTGATTATTCCCCCTATTATTGTGAGAAGTCAGTTTCCAGTGATTTAATGGGGCTACCTGCAATAGATAGCCAGCTGCAAAGAGGGCAGAATTTTAATATACTGTAGCTAATGTGCCATGTGTATGAACACAGATGCAGTTATAGATACATATGTTTGTTTGTTTTTAATAGTTATAGGTGTAATGTTATTTGCAATTCATTTTTTCGGATAGGTTCTATTTTCTGAATAGCCATACTGTGTTCTCCTCCTGGATATCAACTAGTATATTTTCTATTGGCATTATTAAGTTTAGCAGTATTAGGAAATTATTTTTAATTTTCTCTCATCAAATAAATGATGATGGAGATCGTAGTAGAGTTATCATTTGGGGGATATATATATTAAATATACTTTTATTGATATCAGAGAGGAAGGGAAAGGGAGAGAGAGATAGAAACATCAATGATGAGAGAGAATCATTGATTGCTGCCTCCTGCATGCCCCCTACTGGGAATTGAGCCAGCAACCTGGGCATGTGTCCTTGATCTGAATCAAACCTGCGACCCTTCAGTTCGCAGGTTGATGCTCTATCCCTTTTATCAAACCAGCTAGGGCTGGGGTATATATTTTAAATATCAAATGTAATATTTTAGACTCTGCAGATAATACTCCAGGTTTAAGCTGCAATTTTATGTACACTAACTACCTCATAGAAAATATCTTATGCTTCTCTCTCTCTCTCTCTTTTTTTATGACCCTATATTATTAGTGTTGGCTATTTTTACTATGCCATTAAAAATAACTATAATGCTGCTGTTTTGAATTTAGTGAACTATTTAATAAAATAATAATACTAATAGTACTATAATAATAGTAAGTTCATTTGTAAGAATAAAACTAATATTTATTTTATGGTAATTTTTACTAAATAGTTATTTAGAATTTGGAAAAAAATCATAGATTACCTTTTTAATGTTATAACTACCTTTTGTTGTTGATTTCCTTACTTTCTCAAAACTAATTAGGAAATCATGGCTTCTGTGACATATTTTGTTTTTAATCCTCTTTTTAAATCTTTGGTAGTTTCTTATCGGTGATATGAAAAATATTCCCACCATACCATACTGGCTTGGGCATGTGTATAAGAGAAAGTATATGGGGGTGCTGTTAAAAGTGGGTATTGCTGTTCTTCTCCCAGCTCCTAAGATCTCACGATCTCA
>NW_005371823.1:2617726-2624582 GCF_000412655.1 Myotis brandtii | reverse complement strand
CAACATCCACACTTTTATGGTTACATTCTCCCTATTCTTTTTTTTCATTCTCATTCTATCTTCACTTTTCCTCTTTCATCTCTCATATGCATCTGTGCTTGCACATACACACATTTACACGAATTTTCAGGTGTTAAAATAAAGATTACAGGACCTAGACCTAATTTAATGGCTGAAGTTTTACTCACATTTATTCTCTTTCTCTTTTATTATTTAAATTGTGCTCATCTGTAATATTTATGTATTTTTATCAGTACAAATTGTTCTGTCCTTCACTGTTTTATGTCTCTTACTGAAGATTAAATGGTGGAACCAGAAAAACTCTTAGATCAGAGCATCTTGAACTTCAGTATGCATGAGTCATCAGGGCATCTTATTAGAAACTAGAGGCCTGGTGCACGAATTCATGCACCAGTGAGGTCCCTCGGCCTGGCCTGCGGGATCACGCCGAAATTGGCTCTCCGACATCCCCCGAGAGGTCCTGGATTGTGAGAGGGTGCAGGCCAGGCCAAGGGACCCCACCGGTGCATGATCGGGGCCGGGGAGGGACACGGGAGGTTGGCCAGCCGGGGAGGGACTGCGGGAGGACCCCAGGGCATGTCTGGCTCATCTCGCTCAGTCCTGATCGGCCTGACCCCAGCAGCAAGCTAACCTACTGGTTGGAGTGTCTGTTCCCTGGTGGCCAGTGCATGTCATAGCGACTGGTCGACCGGTTGACTGCCTCCTGGTGATCAGTGCATGTCATAGCGACTGGTCAGCTGTCTGCCCCCTGGTGGTCAGTGCTCATCATAACGAGCAGTTGAGCGGCCTTAGCATTTCATTAGCATATTACACTTTGATTGGTTGAATGAATGACTGGATGACTGGACACTTAGCATATTAGGCTTTTATTATATAGGATTCAAGGTCTGATTCAGTTGGTTTGGGTGGAGCCTGATATTTTTTTTTAATATATTTTATTGATTTTCTACAGAGAGGAAGGGAGAGAGATAGAGAGTTAGAGAGGTTGGCCAGCCGGGGAAGGACCGCGGGAGGACCCCAGGGCGTGTCTGGCCCATCTCGCTCAGTCCTGATCGGCCTGACCCCAGCAGCAAGCTAACCTACCGGTTGGAGTGTCTGCTCCCTGGTGGCCAGTGCATGTCATAGCGACTGGTCGACCAGTTGACTGCCTCCTGGTGATCAGTGCTCATCATAACGAGCAGTTGGGCGGCCTTAGCATTTCATTAGCATATTACACTTTGATTGGTTGAATGAATGACTGGACGACTGGACACTTAGCATATTAGGCTTTTATTATATAGGATTCAAGGTCTGATTCAGTTGGTTTGGGTGGAGCCTGATATTTTTTTTTAATATATTTTATTGATTTTCTACAGAGAGGAAGGGAGAGGGATAGAGAGTTAGAAACATCAATGAGAGAGAAACATCGATCAGCTGCCTCCTGCACACCCCCTACTGGGGATGTGCCCGCAACCAAGGTACATGCCCTTGACCAGAATCGAACCCGGGACCCTTCAGTCCACAGGCCAACACTCTATCCACTGAGCCAAACCAGTTAGGGCATGAGATTTTTTTTTAACATGTGCCCAGGTGATGCCAGTGCTGCTGGTCTGAGGCCACACTTGAAGTGGTGAGTTTTTAGATTCTGGATGCCTGCTAACTGAGAGCATCATTTATTTTAGAACAGGGATATGTTTGTTTAAAAGCCAGTTTCCTTGCACATTAGCTATAAGAGTCTAATATCTATAGGGATGAGGGAGTTACATTTTCTTTTTAAAACATAATTTACCGTGTTTCTGCAGTTGTTCCCAATTTTAGGAAGTGGTAACACATCTTGATTTAAAAGATCCACGAGTCTTAGATCTTCTGTGATGTTTCCATGTACAGCTTCCCTAGTCTGGTTTGCTACTAGTGTAGACTAATGATGACATACATCAAGGTTTATTTTTGATGATTTGATTTTATTGTATATCATCTCCCATTGATAGTTGAAAAACTTTACTGCTGGGAGTTTTGAGAGTGAAGGATGAGGGATGGGGAATTGGGAGCATGGATGGAGGCTATAGTATAAATGAGAATTAGGTTACTGCAGAGAAATGGTTTTACTCTTTCTCATCATGGACAACTGGGTTGAAATGCATTACCTGTTGAAAGTGAGAAAATCACCCAATACATATGCAGGAACTGTTCCCATTATGCTTTTAATAATATGTCTTTTATGTACCTTAAGTAAAGAGAGCCACACGGTTTACTGTACAGAAACAGGCAGCTTCTAGCAATAAGAATGTATCAGAACCTGCAGCAGTTATTAGAAGATGAGCTGGTTTTAGAAAAGAGATGGTATGGCCAAGTTCTGCAGGTTGGCTTATTACTTGCAGTGCAACAGTCAAGTGTGACCACTGTCAAAATGCCTGAATCTTTAAACATGTCATTGTAAAGTATCTTGGTTGACAACATTGTTGAGGAAAAATAATCAAATTATCTAATACTAGAGGCCCGATACATGAAATTTGTGCAAGAGTAGGCCTTCCTTCCCCTGGCTGCTGGCACCGGCTTCCCTCTGGCACCTGGAACCTTGGCTTTCTTCTGGCTGCCAGCAGGCACCCAGGACCTGGGCTTCCCTCACAACCCCAGATTCGTCCTGAAGTTCATCTGGAAGGCTGTCCAGAAGTACAGCCTGGTCTAATTAGCATATTACACTTTTATTATTATAGATGGTTCCTGAGATGGCAGAAGCCACTTACTCTATTATAAATTCAAAGAAAGGTGGGAAGCCTTTCCCTTGTTGCTAAGCATTGTGCTTGAAAATTAATTGTATTTTAATTTATGAGAAAGAAAATTCAATCTAGCATGGATTTTACTTTTTTAAACCTTTAGAACACTATCTATACCAGTGATGGCGAACCTATGACACGCGTGTCAGAGGTGACATGCGAACTCATTTTTTTGGTTGATTTTTCTTTGTTAAATGGCATTTAAATATATAAAATAAATATCAAAAATTTAAGTCTTTGTTTTACTATGGTTTCAAATATCAAAAAATTTCTATATGTGACACGGCACCAGAGTTAAGTTAGGGTTTTTCAAAATGCTGACATGCCGAGCTCAAAAGGTTCACCATCACTGATCTATACTAATAGAAGGGTAATATGCTAATTATACCGGGTCGACCGGACATCTTCCGGACGTCCGACTTCCTTCTGGGCAGTTAGGGCGCAACCAGGCTGGCAGGGGGGCAGTTAGGGGGCAGCCAGGTTGGCAGGGGGACAGTTAGGGAGCTATCAGGCAGGCAAGCAGAGGCAGAGGCAATCAGGCAGGCAGGTAGAGTGGTTAGGGGTGATCATGCAGGCAGGCAGGTAGATGAGCAGTTAGGAGCCAGCGGTCCCGGATTGCAAGAGGGATGTCCAACTGCCAGTTTAGGCCCCATCAGTCGGACATCTCCCGAGGGGTCCCGGATTGGAGAGGGTGCAGGCTCCCCCCCCCGTGCACGAATTTCATGCACCGGGCCTCTAGTATGTGTATGTATGTATCTACATACATACATACACATACTAGAGGCCCAGTGCACAAAAATTTGTGCACTTTTGTGGGGGGGGGGGTGTCGCTCAGCCCGGCCTGAGCCCTCTCACAGTCAGGGACCCCTCAGGGGATGTCCAACTGCCTGCTTAGGCCCACTCCCTGTGCTGCTGCCATGAACGTTTGCTCCCTGGTGGTCAGTGCGCATCATAGCGACTGATTGTTCCCAGTCATTCTGCCGTTAGGGTCAATTTGCATATTACCCTTTTATTATATAGGATAAAAGGCTAATATGCTAAGTGTTCATCCAACTGGTCTTTATGACGTGCACTGACCACCAGGGGTCAGATGCTCAACACAGGAGCTGCTGTGACGTGCACTGGCCATTTACAGAAAAACGGCACCGCAGACCTGGCACCCACAAAGCAACACTTGGCTTCCCCCAAGTGGACACAGGCCCCACTACCACCCTGGAGCAGCAGCCCACCAAATCACAGCTGACGCTGCCGAGACCCCATGGTGCAAAATGTGGCCCACAGCCCAGCCCAGCCCAGCCCAGCCCAGAAATGGTGGCTATGGATGCCAGGTAATGTCGTCACATAGCAACACCCAGCTTCCTCTCCCTAGCGACAGGCCATTTAACAGTAAATGGCACCATGGACCTGATGCCCACAAAGCAACACTCAGCTTCTCCCAAATGGGACATAGGCCCTGCCACCACCCCGGAGCGACAACCCACCAAATTGCAGCCGACGCTGCCAAGACCCCCCATGGCACAAAATGTGGCCCACAGCCCAGCCCAGCCCAGAAACAGTGGCTGTGGGCACCGGGTAATGACATCATGTAGCAACTCCTGGCTTCCTCTCTCTAGTGACTAGCCTCCTTGGAATTTCTTCAGCCCAGGAACATGACTTGCTTTAAAGCCAGGTGGAAACATTTCACATTTTAACCAAATGTCTGTGAAGCATTTTCCTGTGCCTCATCTCATTTGATCCTCACAGAAGTCCTGGAGTAGGTAGATAGTAGACTTGGTGGAATCCTATTTTCTTTTCATTAGCCGGAAAACGGAGATTTAGAAAGCTTAGAAACTTGACCCTACTGAAAAGAAGTGAGAAATGGTGGACTTTGAAAATGACTTCAGGCTTTCTCACTACGCAGAATATAGTCAAACACTGCTGCAGTTAAATATTTTACACTTTGTTCTCCCTGCATGATCTATAATAATAATATGCTTCGTGTTGATAATTACTGCTGTGTTGCTGACAATTACCTGAAAGAGAAGTTGGGGTGCTTCACTAGGTTGGAAAAAGTTTAGCTACATCAAAAAGCAGGTCTAATTAAGCAAGTTTATTATATAAAAGGCTAAATTGACTCGCACATGCACGATACATATAAAGCTCTTGCTGGCGTCAATCACACGCGTGTGTTTCGATCTGTTCATCTGTCATTGTTGATCATGAATTTGGTTGACACTTCTATTATAAAGGGTGAATAGTGATATTAAAGTATTTCTTCTAATTAATTTTCTTTCTATGTGCATGAATTCGTGCACTGAGCCACTAGTTATTTTATAACTAGGTACCACATTTAAGTTATATCTGGAATCTTATTTGTCTGTGTACTACTTTCAATGAATATAGATCGCCCTTTCTTTAGTAAGCCCACATTTAAAAAGCTTACATTTTGCCATAATACAGTAGAATTATTTGTGGTAATGTTACACGTCTCTAAACTGCCTGAACATTATCCTGCTGTTTTATTGTTTTATAATGTAAAAGTAAATGCAAGCATTAAGAAGTGTGTAGCGCTGTCTGGCTCCTTCAGGATTTAAGAAAATTGCCCCAACTATCGAAGAACAGAAAATTAATCTTTCAGGTCGCAAAGAGCAGTTGTTATAATATTGCCTAGCATTTTGCTTTCTCTTTTACTCTAACTATGATGGTGATTTGAGTCAATGCTGAAGAAACTGAGACTTTATTTGATTTCATCAAACTGCTATTGCCTTCTAAGAATTACATATAGAACTGCATGGTTTTAAAAAGGAAGAAAATAGAGGACTCATTTTAATTCTGCATTAGCCTGAATCATAAATCTGTTTTTTATAATAGTACAAATTTTGCAGCCCAATTTCTTGGTCCAATTTGTGAATTTGGTATATTAGGCACAAATGGTATGTGTTACTTATAAACCTGTGAAATTAATTATATTGTGCTGCAAACTCTTCAGAAAACTGAAACAAACATAGACAAAATTTTAAAATCATACTTTCCAGGAAAGTTCTCATGAAGGATTTTGTAAGAAAAGAGGTATTCCTTATGATTTTAGCCTTTTGTCCTGTCTGTTTTAAAATATTTCCATTTAAATGCAGATTTTGATTTTCTATCTGGGACTAGGTAGAAACCATTCTATTACACTACTAAAAGAATAATCCACTTTAACACAACATTTCTCCCTAAAGGGATTGTCTTTTCTAGTCATAAGGTATTATTTATCTCAGAATGATATTAACATTCATGATGTAGCGATTTTATCTTGATTTGAAAGATGTTTTGTTCTGGCAGTAAAAAGGATTAGGAAAATGTCCTTTGTATCCTGTTGCTTAAAAAATTGCCTTACCTTGCTAAAGATTTGGTATTAGTAATTTTCGAAGTGTTTTGAGGTGGTCATATGGTTTATATTTTTATAACAAAATCTTTAAGCCCAGTAAAATGGATTGCCAGACTCATTTCATTGAATTCTTAAACATTGGGTTATACAAATATGTTTTTTAATAGATCAAGTAGCATGTTTGAAAATATCTGAACATCTTATTACATTTTTTTTTCATTCATTTTCTTTATGCCTTTGTAAAGAAGCCGTTTAGATACATAAGAAAAGTGCTAGAGCAACTAGTTACTGCATCAGTGGCATAAATGTGTTGATTTTACCTCACCTTCTAAATTTATTAAAACTTTAAGATAAAGAGGGATTACATTAATTAAATGGAATGTCTGAGACAGAAGAAGAACAGCTCTGAAGGCCTCTCTGCTATTTGTTGGGTAAAGTCTTGGCATGCAGAATGTAGCTATCCAAGGCTATAAGCACATTGGGACTCTGTGTGGGATGCCAGCGCCATGCCCCTAGGCGCTCTGTCATTCAGCCGACAGATTAATTAACCAGAGGCTGCAGAACCTCCTGCTTTCAGTCAGCCCATTCTTGAAGCAGAAAATATAAGGTTTTTAAAACCTGGAACATTTAAAAAAGTGTGTATGTTTTTTAAAAACAAAAATCAGTGTGTTGTGACACTTTTTCTGGAATAGTTTTGTGTATGCGCATATATATATTTATACACTTTTTATAT
>NW_005371823.1:2607989-2617684 GCF_000412655.1 Myotis brandtii | reverse complement strand
CTTAAAAAATATATATACATTTATATACTTTTTTAAAAAAGGGTGTATATATACATATATGTATATATTTATATACTTAAAAAAAACTTTTAAAATCCAAACAGAGTACGACATGTATGGCCCCCAAAGAGAGGGTTTTTCTAATGTCAGGGTATGTCCTTAAAGCGTCCTAATTAATGATTTATTAAATCACGTGAGTAGCAAGGTCTTAATTATGATTAAGACTTAAGATGTTTCAATAGAATCAACTTAAAAAACACATTTATGTATCTGATCACAAACTATGTTCATTCAAAATTTCTTTAAGATTTCTTTTTATCTTCAGCAAGGGCGTTTTTATTCATACATCCATTGAGGTGAATAAAAATTTTCACACTATAGTGTTTAAACAATAGTTTTAATAAATAACTTTTAACATGTCTTTATAAATGAGAAAAAATAAGTTTGATTTTTCTTTATGATTTAGCTTACTTTGTAATTACATTAAGCATTATTAACTTACATATAAAATAGTAATCCTGAAAATTTCTATATAGAGAGCAAAGTCTATGTTGATAAAATAATGTATTATTTGGGCTTTCAAATTAGAAAAGAACAAAGAGATAGCTGCATGCAAAAAGAAACATGATTTCATTTTAATTTTTTTAGCAGTATAGAGTACAACTTCCTCCTCCACCCACTCCCCCCCAACCTTTTTTTCCCTGACACTGTCAATTTTTTAGCATTCTCACTGGAATTTATTTTGTTGTAGTAAATAAAAGACAAGTCATTATTAAACAGATTTTGCTGTTAATCCAATGTATGATTTCCTTTTGCCATAGGTACTTTTAAGGGCTTTTATCCAAAATAAAATTCATTTAAAATGTAATTTAAAAAATCCATTGTTAATGACTGCTTGAGTGACTGGCTCATAATTGGCTCATTATAATAAAAAAAGCAACTGTTTAAAAATCTTGACAATGAAATGCAGTACAAAGTGAACACTTCATGGTAAGGCCCTATGTGATTACAGGACTCTGAAGGTGAAGCGGGGAAGCATGCAAATCTGAGACTCCTGCACAACTTTCTCCTTTGCACCAGTACAGTGAGTTCAGGTCATGACCTTGCACGGGCTGTGGAAGTAAGAGCTCCTCTTATTTATAGTGCCCCTCACTGAAGAGTAAACTTAGGTAGTGTAGTCCACTTAAATGCTAGCACTCAGACTCCTCTTTGTTTCCCTTCTGCAGAAATCTTTTCAGTTGACTTAGATTACAAAGTTGTAATCAGGAAATCTTTAGTTCTGTTGGGGTTAACTAACAAAGACAATATTGTCATACAAGCCATCATTATTACCTGCCCTTTGTTAATGCAGGAAAGCATGTAAGTAACTATTTTTCAAGCTCCAGAATTTTTGTTTAAGCATTCCTAGAGATTTTTTTTTATTCGGTGATTTAGTATTTGTATTGAATTATTTTTAATTAATTTTATTGTTATGCCCTATGTCCTAAGTAAGATAAAAATATAAATTTGGGGATGCAGGAAGAAAAGTAAACCATACATGATAAGGTTTTCCTTAACAAATAAAAGTTTTATTTTTCTTTTTGTGAATTGAACTTGATATACTGTAGTTTTAATGATGAACTTTGTGATGCCAAACATCAGCTGTTCTCTGTAGAGTATAAAATTTCAAAATACTGACAAATATAAATAAGAATGGTCATTAAATCTTTGCATAGAATTCCACCTGTGAGGCAAAAATCCTAAGTTCCAACAATAGTTTAAAGGGCTTCTTTAATGAGCCCTGTATTTCCAAAATGCTTTTCCTGTTTGAGGCTAGAAAAACAGTAAAAGTTTTAAAGACTGACGACAACTCCTGCTTTTGTTTAGTCTACAACAGCAATATTAATTTGCTTTTTTGTTCTGGTGAGTGACTTAGGTGTAAGTTTTCATTATATATATTAAAAGTTGAATTATTTTGAACTCTGAACTTTAGACCAGGCCATGTGTGAACCTTAGCTTATAAAAGCAAGACAGTAACTTCAGGATCAGAATCACCAAAGACCACTCACATTATTAAATCCAATCAAACATTTTTGATATTTTAATTTATATAAATTAAGAAAAAAGCTCTCACTGAGATACTCAACAGTTTTTAAAAAAATAAGCCACATTTAATTGACTTCATTATAATTTAAGTAACCAAACTGCTTGGGTATTTTATCATTACTCTGCTCTGTTTGTGCTACTTGCATTTCTATCATCACCTTATTTTATAACCTTTACATTTTTATTTTCTCAATAGAATTAAGAGGAAATGACTGCAGAGGAAACAACCATTTAAAACATAGTGGAAATCACATTGCTTTTTAGTTGAATTTTTTTAAGATCTACTTAATGCAATTTATCTTTTCTGTTATAGCAAAACTGAGCAATGCTGTTTCCCACATTGTGGCTCAGTGAGACAGCTTCAATCCACGTCACACTTATATTCAGTTGTACATGTAAGCTGATGCCTTTGTGATTTTTAAATGTAATTTAATAAACCATTTGGTAAATGCCATGACTGTGTCATACTAGTGCCAAAATATTTTATATACCTAGGAACTAGTGTAGTAGGGAAAACTATTCAGCCTAACACTTCAGTGTTTGTTTCGTGGGGAATGTTTGGTAATATTTATAATTTAATGGCTATTTATGATCAAATCTTGTGGCTTGGATATAGGCTTTACATTTATGACTTCCTTTTGTCTTAACGTATTTTATTATTTACTCAAAGATAGCTTGTGTAGATGCTAGAGTTCTTTGTTTATTGGCATTTCAAAAAGAGAGTCTATACTTGTAAAAATATCCTCTGTGTGTTACTAAGTTTTTAGGCATTTCATAGGCAAATAATGATTAATTAAGATTATGATATCTTCTATGATTATTAATTTATCTTCCTATGTCCAGGGCACATTGATTTTGAATATTAACAAAGAGCTATATCTATTCATTCATCAAATGAGTTCTGAGTGACTGCTTTGCTCTTGGTACTGAATACAAATATCAATAAGAGAATGTCCCAGCTCTCTCAGAGCTTGTCTAGATTACTAATGCTAGTCCAATATGATATTGTGATGATAGTTATTTTATTTTTTTAGACAAATGTTGTGGTAATATAGAAATGTTGGGAAAATACAGATTAGTAATGATTTATCAAGAGGAGAGGATAAAGAATGACTTCCCAAACAGAGAACATTCTGTGTGGAGCAAGGGATATGACAAAGTGTAACATACTTTTCAAAGTTTGGTGATTAGATGATATGTATGAGTAAGTAATGGCAGAAGTAAGACTGAGAAGGTAATTTGGACCAGGTTGTGAAGAGCCTTGTGCGCCTTGCTGAAGACTGGTGATCTCATTCTATAGGTAATGGAGAGTCATTGAAGATTTGAAGTGAGAAGCAAAATGGATAGATTTGTATTTTGTAGTTAGCATAGTCGTAGCATAGGGAGAGGAAAGATGGAGACTAGGTCTTTCAAATATTTTGAGAGTAAAGTATCTCAAAAGAGAAAGTAGTGAAACTAAATACAGAGAAATCAAGTCTGGATGAATTGATGATAGTGGTTATCAGCATATAATTAATAATCAAAATCATGTGTGTAAATATGCTTACCCAGGGGATGAGGTGTATGAGGTGTTGCATAGTGGAAAAGAACTTGGGTTCTGGTACCTGGTTTTCCACTTACTAGCTCTGTGACTTTAGGCAAGTTATTTTACCTCTCTGTACCTCAGTTTCTTCTTCCATAACACAGATAAAAACTGCCTACCTTAACAGAGTTTCTGTGAGGATTGAATGGGTTAATGTAGAGTTAATTATTATTATTGTTATACTATTATTTAAAGTTAAGAGTAGGTTGTTGTTTTTTCCCATGAAGTGTTTTGATAACAACTAAGAAATAGCTAATCAATAGAAGAAAAGAGTTTTGTGAAATGAGAGAGATTGGGATGTATTTATAAATTAAGAAAACATAGCCAATAGAAAAGAAGTTATTGAAGGTACAAGTGATTGAATAAGATTCAGGAAGATATCGAAGTGATGGTGTGAAGAGCACAGGTTGCTGGGTTAGCTCTGGACAGAAAAATCCTATATAATAAAGAGGTAATATGCAAATTAACCCTCACACCCTCACAAAGATGGCTGCCTATGACCAGGCCGGTAGGGAGATTAGTGAAGGACGACCAATGACTGAACAAGCAGGCTGCATGGGGCTACCAGACCAGAAGGGGGGTTAGTGAGGGACGACCAAATGACTGAACAAGCAGGCTGCGTGGGGCGACCAGGCCAGTGAGGGGGCCATGAGAGGTGACCAGGCTGGCGGGGGGGGCACTTGGGGGCGACCAGGCCAGCAGGGGAGGGCAGTTGGGTCAGCAGGGGGGGGCAGTTGGGGGCACCCGGGCTGGCGGGGGGGGAGGGCAGTTAGGAGCAACCAGGCCGCAGGGAGGGGGCAGTTGGGGGCGACCATGCCGGCAGTGGGGGGTAGTTAGGGGCGACCAGGCCGTTGGGGGGACAGTTACGGGCGACCAGTCAGGCAGGCAGGTGAGCGATTAGGAGCCAGCGGTCCAGGATTGTGAGAGGGATGCCGGGGATCGGGCCTAAACTGGCAGTCGGACATCCCCTGAGGAGTCCCGGATTGGAAAGGGTACAGGCTGGGCTGAGGGACACCCCCCGCCCCCGTGCACGAATTTCATGCACCAGGCCTCTAGTAGAGATATATTTAGAAATGAGACAGCTGCTATTTTTCTCTGAAATCTTAGAGACAAGACCATCTACCTCAAATGGGTGGAGAAGATGGAATTAATTAAAGGATTTGAGGACAATTTTAAATATTTGGAATGATTTATTAGAATAAAGGAAAGGGGGATTGAGGATTGCCAAGCTGCCCAGAGCCCATGTGTGGTTGGAAATCAGAAATTTGAAAAGAAGATAGTTTTTAAAATTTAACTGCAATTAAATTGAAAAGAAGATTAGGGGTGTTTGGTAGTAAGATCACTGTTTTGAAAGTAACTTACTTACATCAAAGGTAAGTAATAAATATGTTTTATTATGGAATATATAAACAAAGTATTCCAAAAATTGTTGCAGACAACAATTGCTAAATAAAATTTCTATGAGAATAACCTTTCATACTTCAGAGGAGAAAATATAACATTAATATGAATTTAAATGAATACAGCTGCTCAAAGTCTACCTTTCTAGGCAACAAACAAAATATAATGAAGTCACTTTATGATGTTCACTTAACTATATCACTGATGAAAGAATAACATGCCAAAAGCATAAGATCAAACAAATAGCACTCCTACTCTACAATCAGTAATGACGCCAACTAGAAATAGATGCCTACATGCCTACTTAAATAAATTAAAAACAAAATGAGATATCCACAGGTAAGTTTAACAAATGTCTGCATAACAACATATTGTTACATTTTTTTTCTTTTTACATAATTTACTTTAGGAGTTATTTCAATTAGCTTTTTAAATTTTCAAATATTCCTTTTAAAATATCCTATATTTAATTTGTAAAACAGTGTTTTTGGTTTTTTTAGAATTGATAATACTTTTAAAATACTATCACTTAGTTTACGTTAATTTATATTACAAAGGATTAATAAATACCCCAATGTCACCTACTTACTTTTCTTTAACTGTTGAGAAATAGAATGTTTGTAATTTTGGATTCATCAATAGCAAACTAAACTCTGAATGGGAGATTATTTGTTGGTAGGGCAACAGAGGTTGAAAATAATAATGTAGAGGTTCTGTTGGTATTTGTTTTATTTTCTACCCAGTCTCATTTACCAGTTTATACCCCCACCAGCAATGTGTCCATGAGAGTTCCAGTTGCTCTACATTCTTATCAGCACTTGGCATTGATAATTTGCTTGTTTGTTTTTAACTATTTAAACTTGTTATGGAGCTCTGCCTTGTTAACTTGTAAATTTGGATTTGGTTATAAAAAACTTAGGAGTACCCTCTCTAGTGCAAGGAAACTTGATGTATGAGAAAAGAACACTTTAGAGAACAGAGTTGATTCCAACTATATCTTGATGTCAGTGATGGTTTCCAAAATGTGTAAATAGTTGGAAATTTACTCTTGAACAACAGCAAAAATTAAAATTTTAGTATTAAGGAAAACTCACCAATATCAATTTCTTGTTTACATGATATTATTTTATAGTTTTATTTTCTTATGTCTCTTTAATTTCATTTATTTAACAAATATTCATTGAGAACTTACTGTGTGACAGGCCCTATGCTCTCTGCTGGGAGTATAATGGTGAGCATCTGCTTAGAGTCTAGTAATTAATGTCTATGTTAATTACTAATTAATTACATAATTAGTTATTAGTGTCTACAGACATTAATCAAATAAACCATCTAAAACAAAACTGCAGCTATGACATACTACAGAGACAAGTACAGGAGGCCATGAGAAGGAATTTAATGTGTCAAAGATTAGGAAAGGCTCCTTGAAGCTTAAGTAAGGGTTTCTCCATTCAGGCAGTATCTGAATAAGTGCTAGAAAGGAAGAGTGTTGCCATCCCAGAGTCAGGCATGGGCAAAGGACCCTAGCAGACTGGAGAGCAGCCTGGTGAATAGTATTAGGCAGAGAGAAAGCCAGTGTGGATACAGTGCCCAGAATGAGTTAAGAGTGAATGTGAAGAGGCTGGAGAAGTAGGTAGATTTGAGCAGCAGTTACATAGGTTGTTTTATTTGTAAGCATTCATCAAGCTATCCCATTTGATACACTTTTTTAAATGTATATTACACTTCAATTAAAAAAATTTACTTAAAAAATATTTGTATGCACATCAATGAATAGTTTAAGGCTGCAAACTTTTATACATAAGAGCACTTTAGTAACCCCCTTATATCTACTCCCAGTCACAACTGTCCCTTGTCAAAGGCAAATACTATCCTGGCTTCAATCACCATATATTATTGTTTTCTGTTTTAAATATCATATAACTGGAATCATAATATTTATGAGGTTATGTCTGGCTTCTTTTGATCCACTTTATGTCTATGAAATTCTGTGTTTGCCATAACAGTAATTTGTGTACTTTTATTGAAGCACTAGAGGCCCAGTTCACGACATTCATGCACTGGGTGTAGGGGGAGTCCCTCAGCCAGGCCTGTGCCCTCTCGCAGTCCAGGACCCCTCGGGGAATGTCTGTCTGCCGACTTAGGTCCGCTCCCCGCTGACATCCCCCGAAGGGTCCTTAGTGCTGCTATGGAGGTGGGAGAGGCTCCTGCCATCTCCACTGCACTCGCTAGCCGTGAGCCCAGCTTCTGGCTGAGCGGCACTCCCCCTGTGGTAGCACACTGACTACCAGGGGGTAGCTCCTGCGTTGTGCATCTGCCCCCTTGTGGTCAGTGCATGTCATAGCGACCGGTCATTCTGCCATTCAGTCGATTTACATATTAGGGATTTATTATATAGGACAGTATTCTAGTACATGAATATGTCATATTTTATTTATTCATTCTACTATTTGGGTTATTTTCAGTTGAGGCTTTACAGAAAGTGCTGCTATGAATACTTTTGTATATATCTTTTGGAGTACATATGTACCCATTTCTGTTAGAATGTGTATAGGAGTCAAATTGCTAGGTTATAGGGCATGCATATGTTCAGCTTTATTAGGTTTTTCAAAATGGTTTTACCAATTTACACCCCCACCAGCAAAGTATGAGAGTTCTAGCTGCTCTACATTCTTGTCAGCATTGGCATTGACAAATAAGTGTTAGTCATTCTGTCAGTATACAATGTTTTGCATTATGGTTTTAAATTGCATTTCTCTACTGTAATTGAACTTTTTTCATGGTTTTTTTTTTGGCCATTTTGATATTTTTTTTTGGGGGGGAGGCGTTGGCCGTAGTGCCTAGTCAAGTTTTTTTGTCCATTTTAATATTTGATTCTCTGTGTTCCATATTGATTTAGGAGTTCTTTATATTTTTGATTCAAGTCCTTTGTGAGATAGATGTATTACAGATACCTTTTAATCTGTGGTAGAACAATATCTTCTACTCTTTTGATTAAAAATAATTAGAATGACCAATTTTTTCTTTTAATGAGATAAGACATTTTTATACCTTATTTTTGTTGGAACTGGCAACTTGGTTCTAAAAGAGCTGAAAACAGCCATGTCACTCTTAAAGAACGAAGTTGGAGAAATTACACTACCAGATACCAACCTTATTATAAAGCCACAATAAGTCATCCCAAAGTCATGAAGTCATGAAGATATACTCCTATTATGTTCTTTAGAAGCTATTGTTTACTTTTTAAATTATTGTGGCTTTATAATAAGTTTTGCTATCTTGTAGTGTAATTTCTCCAACTTCGTTCTTTAAGAGTGCCATGGCTGTTTTCAGCTATTTTAGAATCAAGTTGCCAGTTCCAACAAAAATAATCTGTTGGAATTTTTATTGGGATTACCTGAAGCTATAGATTAATTTGAGGAGAATTCATGTCATTTCAATATTAAGTCTTTAATCCATTACTGCAGTACACCCCTCCATTTTTTTTGGTCTTCTTTAATTCCTCTCATTAATGTTTTGAAGTTCTCTGTGTACATGTCATGCAGATATTTACTTAGACTTATATCTGGGTGTTTTGTGATGCTAGTGCCAATATATATGAAATTCGTGCACGGGGGTGTGGGGGGGTGTCAATCAGCCCAGCCTGCACCCTCTCCAACTGCTCGCCTGCCTGATCACCTCCTAACCATTCCCCTGCCAGCCTGATTGACACCTAACTGCCCTCCCCTGCCAGCCTGGTCACCCCTAACTGTCCTCCCCTGCAGGTCTGGTTGCCCCAACTGCCCTCCCATGCTGGCCCGGTCACCCCTAACTGCCCTCCCTTGCCAGCCTGGTTGCCCCTAACTGCCCTCCTCTGAAGGCCTGGTCACCCCCAACTGCCCTCTCCTGCAGGCCTGGTCACCCCCAACTGCCCTCCCCTGCCGGCCATCTTGTGTCCACACGGGTGTGGCCATCTTTGACCACATGGGGTAGGCCATGTTGTGTGTTGGAGTGATGGTTAATTTGCATATTACCTCTTTATTATATAGGATTTTGCTAGAACTGCCATTACAAAGTACCACAGAAGGGATGGCTTAAACAACAAAATTATACACTGAGTGGCCAGATTATTATGACCACCTGACATTTATAGGCAAATTAGCTATAATTTCGTGATGAAGTTGCTAGGGGGCCAGACCATTATAAATAGGGAAGCAGGTTGTTTACCATGACAGTAGAAGTGATTTTTTTCTGAAGATATGGGTAAACAACGTGATTTAACAGCCTTTGAATGTGGGATATATATATACTGAGTGGCCAGATTATTATGACCACCCCATCAGTACTTCGTTGGGCCACCTTTTGCCCTCAATACTATGGCGATTCTTCTTGGCATTGACTCCACAAGATGTTGAAAGGTGATGCGAGGAATCTGACACCATGCCTGATGAATAGCACTGTCCAGTTCTGTGAGATTTGATGGTTGTGGAACCAGCTGCCTGATGGCTCTTTTAACTTCGTCCCACAAATGCTCAATTGGATTGAGATCTGGTGATTGTGGGGGCCACCTAAGCAAGGTAAAGTCTCCCTCATGTTCTTGAAACCACTCCTGCACAATACAAGCACCGTGGCATGGTGCATTGTCTTG
>NW_005371823.1:2600144-2607836 GCF_000412655.1 Myotis brandtii | reverse complement strand
ATCAGCAACGATACTTAGGTATGTTGTGCTATTCAGACGTTGTTCCACACAAATTAAAGGGCCCAAATCATGCCAGGAAAACATGCCCCATACCATAACACTGCCCCTACCAGCTTGAAGGTTTGCACTCATGCATGTGGGGTGCATGCTTTCCTGCTGTTTCCGCCAAATTCCACTCTGCCATCTGCATGATGCAACTGGAAACGTGATTCATTGGACCACATGACTTTTTTCCAGTGCTCGACTGTCCAATCCTTGTGTTCCTATGTGAATTGGAGATGTTTTATCTTGGTAATTGCAGACAGCAAAGTTGTTTGAACAGGCCTTTGGCTTCCATATCCCATACGATGCAGTGTACAGCTAATTTGCCTACAAACGTCAGGTGGTCAGAATAATCTGGCCACTCAGTGTATTTCCTCACAGTTCTGGAGGCTAGAAGTCCAAGATCAAGGTGTCAGTAGAGTTGGTTTCATTCTGAGGCCTCTCTCCTAGGCAGATTGATGACCCTCTTCAACCTGTGTATTTACAAGGTCTTCCTTCTGTTGTCTGTATGTATGCCTGTGTTCTAATTTCCTCTTCTTATAAAGACATCAGTCATGTTGGATTAGGGCTCATCCATATTGGGCTAGACTTAGTTTTACTTTCATTACCTCTTTAAAGACCCTATTTTCAAATACAGTCACATTATGAGGTACTGGGGGTTAAGATTTCACTGTAAGAATTTTGGGGAGACACAATTCAGCCTACAACAATGCTATCAAATTATTTATTGCTGCAATATAGAAATGCAATTTTAATTTTGAGTATTGACCTTATATATAGTGACCTTGCTAAATTTATTTATTCTAATGGTGTTTCTGTTAATCATCTTGGATTTTCTACATACAACATTTTACTTAACAGTCAAATACAGCATTTAATATTTGTTAAGTAAATATTTGCTCTGGGCTCTTTGTTGATGTTTTATCAGATTATCTCTTTCTATTGCTCATGTGTTAAAATGTTTTTTAAAATCATGAACTAACTTTGAAGCTCACAGACTATTTTAATGTTAATTGCTGCTATAATGGAGGAAAGTTGATAGGATTTACTAATGGATAATTTTGGTATGAAGAATAGTGGAAGAATGGAATTTTTTTTGTTCATTGGAAATTGGAGCTTTGTAGTGTCTCCTAGTTTCTGTGAAATTTAAAAGAAATGTTTTGGAGGACAATAGGAAAATTAGATTGAAATATGGGTTTCATTGAAAAAGTTAAAAACTCAGCTACTTAGTATTTCTAAAACTCCAGATATTTGTACTCCTCAGCACTTAATTATTTTATTTTTTTTTAAATATATTTTTGTTGATTTTTTACAGAGAGGAAGGGAGAGGGATAGAGAGTTAGAAACATCGATGGGAGAGAAACATTGATCAGCTGCCTCTTGCACACCTCCTATTGGGGATGTGCCTGCAGCCAAGGTACATGCCCTTGACCGGAATCGAACCTGGGACCTTCCAGTCTGCAGGCCGACTCTCTATCCACTGAGCCAAACCAGTTAGGGCAGCACTTAACTATTTTAACACAATTTTTATTTCTTTAGTTTTTGCCAAATAGGTATCCAGTGTTGTTAATCAATTTATTTTCAGTTGATAATAGAAATAACTACTGTGGTTCCGTTGCTGTGGTATTTTGGAGTTTGATTCTTCAAAATAATGAATATATGCAAACATTAAACTGCATAGCACAAATTGTTATCATTTGGAGCTATCCAGAAATCATTAAATAGTACATCACAGACTTCACTTTGGGTCATTGAGATGACAAAGAATAGTGATAGTGATAGTACTAATAATAGCAGTAACAGTAATAATAACTAAAGGTGATATTTTTTTTGAGCAATTAAAAAAATTTTGAATAGCCAGTGTTCTAAAGGATTTACATGTATTAACACAGTTATTACAACAACTCTCACAATACTATTTTATTATTTTTTTACAGATAAGGAGGCTCAGGTATAGAAAAATAAGTAGCTTGTTTCATCCAGGCCTCACACAGCTAATAAATGGTGGAATTGTGATTTGAACCCAGCCAGTTGGCTCTGAGCTTTCTCTGGAAACCTATGTTATGTTATGCTAGCATAGAAACCTTTAATGTTAATAGAATCTAAAAGTTGATGTATAATAGTACATTTTAATCACAGACTCAAAAATACAGCAAGGGAAACAAAAATGTTATTAAAATACTCCCATTTGAAATACAAGAGTTCTCTACATTATCACATCACTATTTGCCCCTGTACATGTGATAAGTACATAGTTCCTCTTCCTCCTCTTACTCCTAAAGCACTCAGTCTAACCCTTGTTCCAACACTCCCCTTCCTACCAACCCACTTCATATGCTCTTGATAGCAAAAAAGCTGTCCTGAAATGAAATTAGATAGAATGAAGAGTTATGATCCTTAGTTTCCATATGAATAAATCAGAGTTGAATTATTTAATCTCTAAAATTCTGGAATTGCTAAACCTAACCTTTAAGATTCTTAAAAATGCCTGTAATGACCCTTCAGGTGTTTACCTATGTGGGTCTGTACTTGTAAAGTTCTGTCTTGTGTCTTGTTTTCGTGTACTGGTTATAAGCCCAGACTCTGGAGCCAACCTGTCCTGGTGCCATAGGGCATTAGTAGTTGTATGTTCTTGAGCAAGTTACTTAATTCCTCCGTACTTCAGTTTTGATATTTATAAAATCAAAATTTTTTAAAAAACCAAACACATAACTTATGAAATTTTAGTGAAGATTAAATAAAATAACACATAAAATTCTTAGCAAAGAATATGTACTTAAATTTAGCAAGTCAGTGATTGTTAGCAATGTTCTCAAACTTGAAATCTCAATCACTGGTGGCCAGTGGAAATAATCTTTTGTGAAAGTAAAATGTTGTCCAATCTTAGGAAATCTTATTTATATAGATTACTATTACTAATAAAAAGGCAGGGAAATAGTTTTCATTTGTTAGCTGTCAAGCTGTCTTGAATAAAAAACTTGAATAACATGATAGGTGAATTAATTATCTTGCTTCATTTACTTCATGTTTGATGTTGACCGTGACAGGTAAGATGACTAATTTCAGTAACAGTCTACTTTGTAGAAAAATTTTCTTTATCTACAAATGCAGTCACTTCACTTTTGGCCAAGCCAGGTAATCAGTTAACCTTATGGTGTTCTTTTTTACTCTGTGCCAGACAATAGGTAGATATCCATTAATTTTCTCTTCTGTGGTATTGTACAGCTTTTTATCTGTCTCCGTTCTTCCATTCTTTAAATATATATATACTAGAGGCCCAGTGCATGAAAATTCATGCACTGGAGGGGGGTCCCTCAGCTCGGCCTGCCCCCTCTCACAGTCTGGGAGCCCTCAGGGGCAGGGGAGGCAACCCGGTGATCAGGGGAAGGTGACGCCCCCATCACACCTCTGCTGCTGCCACTGCCAGCAGCGCAAGCCTCGGCCGGCCCTGGTTACCTGAGCCTTGGGCGGCCCTGGGCGGCTGGGGGCCTGTAGGGACTGGGGTACTCCGGAGGCAGGAGTGCAGAGCGGCGGGGCCTACCTGGGTGGGCCCAGCCTTGCCGCACACCTGCCAGCCCCGGTGGGGCTGAGGGGACTGGGCGCCACCATCTTGTGGCTGTGGGCGCCGCCATCTTTGAGGGCATGGCAGTAATTAGCATATTCCCTCCTTATTGGCTGTGGGTGCTGCCATCTTTGAGAGCGGGGCAGTCAATTAGCATATTCCCTCCTTATTGGCTGTGGGTGCTGCTGTATTTGAGGATGGGGCAGTCAGTTAGCATATTTCCTCCTTATTGGTTGTGGGCACCGCCATCTTTGCGATGGCATGAGGGTCAATTAGCATATTCACTCTTTATTAGATAGAATCATAAAATTCTCAAAGCAAACTGAAATGGCACAGTGTGTTTAGCAATGTGGATTTTGTCAGACATCACATTCTTCCAGATATATTTTTTCAAATGGAAAGATGGCTCAACATTTTATATTATTATTTTAGATGAAATGTTGTGCAATATGTTGTTGACATTGTACTGAAGTAAATACTGTATGCTCTAGTCTCTCAGGGACCCTCATGAAAATGAGATTCATGTCCCAGGAGGCTATCTCAGAAAAGACAAATTCTAAATAAAGTAGCACGAGTGAAGAGGCACACAAGAATTTATTTTGAGAAAATATTACTTTGTATAATACTGGACCTAAAGAAAATGAGGATGTGGCTCTATGTGGTTTCACACACACACAATAATTAATATTTTCCCTTTTTAGTTTTTATATTTAACATTTTATTATGTAGAAAAAAACGATTTTATTCTATGTACTCTGTTGTATACTTCAGGATTTTTCTTTATCACATATGAAGATATTTTTAAATATTTGCTCTTGAGTAGATATTTTTGCTGACTATTCAGAGAAATGCAAACATTAGAATGATAAAGGTCCTTTTCAGTAAGAGTTTAGAAAATAAGTTTTGGTTTTAATTCTAGTTAATATTTATTAATATGCATAACATTCTTTTTATGTAATGTATTAGGTCCCTGGTTATAAGTGACAGAAACCAAGTTAAGCTCGTTCAAGATAGAAAAATCATTTTTAAGGACAGAGAAGTTGGGGTGCTTCACTGGGCTGGAAAAAGTTTAGCTTCATCAGAAAGCAGGTCTAATTAAGCAAGTTTATCTATATATATAAAAGGCTAAATTGACTCGTGCATGCGAGATATATATAAGCTCTTGTTGGTGCCAGTTGCACATGTGTGTTTCAATCTGTCATTGTCTATCGTGATTTTGGTTGACACTTCTATTATAGAGAAAGGGAAAATAGCGATATTAAAATATTTCTTCTAATAATTTCCTTTCTATGTGCACAAATTCGTGCACCGGGCCACTAATAATCTTATAAAAAATAGCTGTAGTTGCCACGTATTTGGTGGGTGGGCATTTTTCAGAAAAGATAAGCTGGACAGATAACTAAGTATGTGTTTACTACATTCAGTGACTGAAATTACAAGCTTCTAGGTGATTTTATAGCTTGCTATGCACAACGTTGAAGTATCAATTTTGTACTTTTAGGGAATTTAGTAAAATCCAAGTCTCATTATTTCTGAATTACAGGGTTAGTGGCCCTCAACCAGATTTCTTAATTCCATTTTTCTGATTATAATTTTCTTTCACATTTTTTCTTTTCCTTTATTTTTAAATTTTCTTTTTTGTTTTCCCTTTTCCCCCCTCATCTCTCTTATTCTCTTTTATAGCCCCGTAGAGTTTTTATTTTACATAATGTCCAATTTATTCCTTCTTTTTTCTTTTCAAATGGGTTTTTAGTTACTTAATCAAGCAAGCAGTTTATACTCTCCTAAAACTCCAGAACCATTTGGAGAACAGTGCTAAATGGGAAGGTTTCTGGATTACGAAGCAGGAGTCTGAGAGTAAGTTTTGAATTCACTGCCTACTCATCATTTCACTATATCTACATATAGCAATACTACAGTAAACTGTTAAGTTTATCATAGCCTCATGGTGAGAAGGATTAAGTAAGATAATGTATATGAAATCACTTCATAAATTCAGAAGTATCCTATTCAAGCAAGTTATTAGTTTGACATTTGACATTATTATTATTAGACATTTGACTTTGACACGGAGAATGAAGCATGGGAAAAGGAAGCCTTGCCTTGTCAACTGATCAGACTGATGAAGGCATATGATTTGGTGGAAGAGCAAAAAGTACTTAAAAGAGCTGGCCATATTTATACCTATAAATGAAAAATTAGATTGGCTGTGAAAGATTGCTTATATCTGAAGATAATCCATGATGTTTTGAACAGAGAATGAACCACAAAATAAACTTGTGTTTGTAATGACCTGATCTTATAATTGGGTTGACAAAGGAGATTAGGACCATTTAGTTATTTTAACATAATAACATATCCTGACACAGGAATTATGTAGTAATGATTTAAATATTAATAAGATAACAAATGACACAAATAACCTCAATCCTTGTTACCAAGAATTCCTAATTCTAAACTTTTTATATTCCCCATGTGCCATCCTGTCCTATCCCCCTTCTGTTCCACTACCCATTGAAATTTTTGGCTCTACTACTTACTAGTTATGTGACCTCGGAAAAGTTATTTAACCCCTCTGTGCCTCAGTTTTCTCATCTTTAAAATTGGAATAATATTAACACCTACCTCAGGGGATTGTTGTGAAAATTAAATTATATTAATATGTGTTAAGTCTTTAGAACAGTCTCTTGTATATGGTAAGTGGTCAATAAATTTTTAACATCATTTCATTGTTTTTCATTTAATGACATTTTTTATTATTTTGTTACTTTGTAGAAACTTAGGAAATTTTGTTAAACGTAAGAAATGCTTCCATTTCTTTCTGCAAATAGTATTTTCTCTTTTTGAATTTTTATTATGAATAATTTTAAATATAAAAGTAGAAGGAATAGTGTAAATTAAGTACCCACTCCTTATTGTATTTAGCAATCTCTAAGATGGCCTCCAAATATCTCTGCTTCCTAGGGTTCATGGCCTTTTATAATCTTCTCCCCTTGCATATGGGCTGGACCTACTGACTTCTAACTAACAAAATACAGCAAAAGTGATGGGCTGTCATTACAAGATTAGGTTACAAAGTGACTTTTCTATCTAGTGTGCTTTCTTTTCTTCTGTCTTGCTCAACTACCATGACATTAGTCAGCTTCCATGTTGTGAGCTGCCCAATGAGGCCCATGTGGCAAGGAACTGAGGAAGGCCTCTGGCTAACAGAGAGTGAGCAACTGACACCGTCAGTCCAACAGTCCACAAGGAACTCAATTCCTCCAACAACCTAAATGATCTTGCCTCAGTTGGGTCTTCAGATGAAATCACAACTTCATGAGAGACCTTTTACCAGAGGTGTCAGGCTAAGCTGCACTTGGATTCCTAAAGCACAAAATCTGTGAAATAATGTTTTTTGTTTTAAGCCAATATGTTTTGGGGTAATAAGTTTTAAGCCAGTAAGTTTTTCTTATATAGCAATACATAATCCAATCATCTTTGAAAACTCACAGTATTGCCCAACTTGTTTCATCTATATCTTCCTTATTTCTTGTTGATTGTTGTTTTTTTTGTAGCTTTTTTGAGGCATAATTTGCAACATGCTATAAAATTCATCCATTGCTAGTGTTAATTCACTGATATTTACAAAGTGGTGCAATTGTTTCTGCAATCCAGCTTTAGAAAATTTCAACCACAACTAGTTTCCCTATACCATTTGCAATCATTCCTTGCGCCCAAACCACAACCCCACGCCACCATTTTCTGTCTCTATGCATTTGCCTCTTCTGAACTTTTCTTATAAATGAAATCACCTGATATGTAATCTATATCTGGTTTCTTTCACCTATGTTTTTTAGGTTTATCAATTTTGTACATATATCAATTATTCATTCCTTTTTGTTGCTAATAGTATTGTATTATGTAGATATGTCACATTTTGCTTATTTATTCACCAATCAATAGAAAATTGATGTTTCCTCGTACCAGTATATCTACACTAATAAAAGAGAAACATGGTAATTGGCGTACGACCGCTACCCTTTTCATTGGCTAATCAGTGAGTATATGCAAATTAACTGTCAGCCAAGATGGCAGCCGGCAGCCAG
>NW_005371823.1:2560787-2598881 GCF_000412655.1 Myotis brandtii | reverse complement strand
ACCTCCTGAGGGGTCCCAGACTGCGAGAGGGCACAGCCCGGGCTGAGGGGCCCCCCCTTCCCCCCCCCCAGTGCACAAATTTTTGTGCACCGGGCCTCTAGTATACTTATAATGTTGGTAACATATATAATGTTATTTATTAGATATATGAACATTCGAACATTCACATATAAGTGTGTGTATGTATGGTTTTATTTCTCATGCATAAACACCAGGAATGAACTTATGTAGTAAATTACAAATTTTTGTGCACCGGGCCTCTAGTATACTTATAATGTTGGTAACATATATAATGTTATTTATTAGATATAATTTGCTATGAACATTCACATATAAGTGTGTGTATGTATGGTTTTATTTCTCATGCATAAACACCAGGAATGAACTTATTGGGTCATGTAGTAAATTTATGCTTAACTTGATAAGAAACTGCCAACTGTTTTCAAACATGACCACACCATTTTAATTTCCCACCTGCAATGAATGAGGATTTTGTTTTCTCCACATTCATGCCACCACTTGTGATGCCTATCTTTTTTATTGTAGACATGCTAGTGAGTGTGTATTGGAATCTCGTTGTGTTTTAATTTGCATTTCCCTAATGACTAAAGATGCTGATAATCTTTTTATATGCTTATTTCCCATTTATATGTTTTATTTGGTAGAGTATTCATTTAAATCTTTTGCTCACTTTTTGTTTGTATTCTTATTCAGTTGTAAGAATTCTTTATATATTCTGTGTACAGTATGTCTTTTATCAGACATATGATTAGCAAATTTTTCTCTCAGTCCATGGCTCATCTTTTCATCTTCTTAATGCAGTTTTTTGAAGTGTGAAATTTTTAAGTATAAAGAAGTCTAATTTGTAAGTTTTTTTTCTATTGTGAATTATGCTTCTGGTGTTATTTTTAAGCTAAGACCATTCATATTTTCTCCTTTGTTTTTTTCTAAGTGTTTTATAGTCTTGCTCATACCTTTAAGTTTGTGATATATTTGTGTGTGTGTGTGTATGGTGTGAGGTAAGGGTCCAAATTAATAATTTTGCATATGGATATCCAGTTGTCTCTGTACTATTTGTTGAAAAACAATCCTTTCCCCCATTGAATTGCCTTGGAAAGTTTGTCAAAAATCAATTGACTATAAATATAAAGGTTTGTTTCTAGACTCTCAATTCTGTTTCACTGACCTGTACTTGTTATTCCAGTACTATTATCGTGATTATTTTGGTTTTATAGTAAATTTAGAATGTTTCATAATCAGATAATGCTTTCTCTTGTGTCTGTCTGCACAGCCTTACCATCAGCCAGGAATGTATAGCTAGCTTGGGCCCTCTCTGGTGTCTACAGCATGTATGTGTGCAGAGCTTATCAATTAGTTCTATGCTGTCTCATTTTGGGGTCTCCTTGTTAAATATCTGGTTAGTCTGAAACTCCATTGTTTAACCCAGCTAGGACTGTAGCCTCAGGCTATCTAAGGCACTGGTCTTCTCACTTCATTTGCCAGGGAGATCACAGTTGTTACTGACAATGCTGCTGGGTGTGGGGGATTTTCTATGTCCCACTCCAAATCTAGTCAGCTTCCTCTGTCAATAAAACTGCCATTTTTCACAGCTTGCCCTGCCTTGGTATGGGAGCAGCCCCCGGCAAGAATGGCAGACTCTCGAAGTTCAGTAGTTTTTCATATATAACCACTTCTTAATTGGATGTATACCTTTGTTCAATTTTCAGACCTATAAGATAGTTGTTTTTTTACAGTTTGTCCTGGGTTTATCATTGCTTTGGTGGGGGGATATTTGTTAATAATCTACCATACTGGAAGTTCTCCCTTACTTTCTCTTTTTAACCTTTTATGGACAACAGTGTGGTGATGAGGGAGGGAGGGAGGGAGGGAGGGAAGAGAGGTGGAAGAGGGCCTAGAAGGGATAAATGGTGATGGAAAAAAAATAAAATATATTTTCCCTTTAAAAAAATTTTAACCAAAATAAGGTAAAGTAGTATAATGACTCCCTGTACTTGTTAAACAGCTTCAGGGACAATTAAGCCATATCCCATCTTGTTTCATTTAATACTAGATATTGTATATTATTTTTAAGTATTTCACTATCTTTAAGAGATAGTTTCTTTTTAAATATAATGGCAATATAATAAACACACATTAAAACAATTCATAATTTTAGCCACTCAGTCTCAAAATTTCTAGTTGTTCTTTAAATGTCTCACATTTTTTGTTTATTTTGTTTTTACAGTTGTTTTGTTTAAATCAGGATAAAAATAAGTTTTATGTATTGTAGTTGGTTGATAAATCTTTTAAGTCTCTTGTCATCTATATATTTTCTCTTTCTTTTTTTAACTTTGTTGAAAACTAGTTAAAATCGCCACAGTGTAGTGTACTGTTTCTTTGTTATCTGTGATTTCCTATAAATTGGTAGTTGAATCTAAAATTGCCCTGTCCAAATGATAGCTATTAGCCACATGTCATTATGTAAATTTAAGTTTTAATTAATTAAAACTAAGTAAAATTTAAAGATTACTCTCTTAGTCTCACTAGCCATATTTCTTTCTTTTTTAATTTATTGTGGTGACATTGGTTAATAAGGTTATATAGGTTTCAAGTGTACATTTCTATGATACATGATCTGTATATTGCATTGTGTGCCAACCATCCAAAGTCAAATTATCTTCTGTTACTATATATTTGACACCCTTTACTTTTTACTATTCCCAATCCCCCTTCCCTCTGGTAACCATAATACTGTTGTCTGTGTCTATGAGTTTTTTTGTGTTTATTTTCTTGTTTGTTCATTTGTTGCTTTAAATTTTATATGCCACATATTAGTGAAATCATATACTTCTTAACTTTGGCTGTCTGACTTATTTTGCTTAGCATGATACTCTCCAGGTTCATCTATGTTGTCCAAAATTGCCAATTTCATTTTTTCTTATGGGTGAGTAGTATTCCATTGTATATATGTCATTGTATATATGTACCACATCTTCTTTATCCAGTCATCTATTGAAGGACATTTCAGTTGTTTCCATGTCTTGGCCACCATGAATAATGCTGCAATGAACATAGGGGTGCATATATCTTTGGGGATAAATGTTTTTGGATAGATGCCCAGAAGAGTGGTTGCTGGGTGATATGGTAACTCTATTCTTAATTTTTTGAGGAACCCCCATACTGTTTTCCAAAGTGGCTGTGCCAGTTTATGTTCCCACCAGCAGTGAATGACTTTTGAGGTGGTATCTCATTGTAATTTTGATTTTCATTTCCCTAATAGCTAGTGAAATTAAGTAGCTTTATGTATCTGTTAGCCATTTGTATGTCTTCCTGGGAGAAGTGTTTGTTCAGATCCTCTGCCCAGTTTTTATTTATTTATTTATTTATTTATTTATTTATTTATTTATATGTATGTATGTATGTATGTTAATCCTCACCCATGGATATTTTTTCCATTGATTTTTAGAGAGAGTGGAAGGGCAGAGGGGAAAGAGAGAGAAACATGATTGTGAGAGAGACACATCGACTGGTTGCCTCCCACATGTGCCCTGACTGGGACTGGGGGATCGAACCTGCAACCCAGGTACGTACCGTTGACCAGAAATTGAACCTGCGCAGATCAACACTCTAACCACTGAGCAACACCGGCCATGGCAGCCTCTGCCTGTTTTTTAATTGGATTATTTGTTTGGTGTTGAGTTGATGAGTTCTTTATATATTTTGGATATTAACCCCTTGTCAGAGCTGTTTGCAAATATCTTCTCCCATTCAGTTGGTTGCTTTTTTTGGTTGGTGGTTTCTTTTGCTGTGCAGACGCTTTTTAATTTGATATAGTCACATTCGCTTCTTTTTGCCTTTACTTCTCTTGTCTTTGGTGTAAAATCTCTGAAACCAAGGTCCATAAGTTAGTACCTATGTTTTCTTTTTGTAATTTATTGTTTCAGGTCTTACATTTAGGTATTTGATTCATTTTGAGTTAATTTTTCAGTAGCAACATGGGGCTAGTAATTACTATATTGGACAGTTCAGATTTCCATCATGCTAAAAGCTCTGTTGGAAAGTGCTACTCTAGAAGTTTTATCAAATTCAGGTTTGATTTTTTATTTTTAAGACTAACTCACAAATGGTTTTATGTTATTCCCTGAAGAGACATATAATGTCTAATTATCTTTCTTTTTTGTGATGTTAGCAGCTATTAGTGATTGTTACTTAAATTTATTATTTAGAAGGATATTGCCAAATGATGACATTAATTATTCTCTCATTCCTGCTTCATTTATTAGCTGGAATATTCTAAAAAGAGAGACTTTTCATTACCTATTATTTTGTTACCGAGTGATATCTTTCATATAGGGAAAACAGGACAAATTCTTAATTCTTAACCTATTTGAAAATATTTTCTTAAAGATAATGCATGATCTTAAATATAAGGTAGTTTAAATTCTCTTGTTAGATTATTTTAATGAAATTCTTAAGTTAGCTATTAGCATGCTATGTGTAAAATATGATAGTGCTTTTTTAAAACATTAAAGATTTCATTTAAGGATAAAAATATTAAACTACTATAGGTTTACGGGCATCCTATGTAAAAATCCCACAAATATACAGGGTGTCCCCCAAAAATGTATACATACTTTAACAGCTGATAGCTCAGTTTTTAAAATGAAATGAAATGTATTTTAATAAACATCGCCTTTATAATTATTCAAAGTGTGTGGTATACATTTTTTGGGACACCCTATATTTGCTAGTTTATATGGGATATAAGCCTATATAGCCTTTAGATTTAATTGTTTATATGGGATAGAAACCAAAAGCCTTTAGATTTAAATGTTGTGGTTGGTCATTGGCACTTCATCATTGCAGAATAACATTAGATTATTAATTCTTGGGAAGCTTCTCAATGCCAAATTTAGTTTTAAATATGTCATCATCAGGTCTCTGATGGAGATCATCTTTACATAGGATTCCCTGAAGGAATTGCCTATAGGCAAATGCTCTATAAATATTTGAGCTTTTAAAGTGAGAAAGCAAAAAGAAAAAAAAAAGTTTAAAAAAATAAAGTGGGAAGCGCAATGTGCATGTATGTTTGGCTGCAAATAATCATCTACCTGACATTAGAATTTTTAGCTAATGTTGTATAAGGTTTTCTTGTTGACATGAACCCACCCCAGGAGCAAAATCTGATTATTACTGTAAAATCAGAAAATTATTCAAGATTAAATTTATTGTATTTACTTCAAAGTTTAATATAATTCACATCAATCATCACATACCAAAATAAGTTGTACCATTAAAGTACTTTTAAAAATAGTAACATATTCACTACTTAGGAAAATACATTTAAAAATATACTAAATTGCATTTATAATCCAATAATAAATACATTATTTCAATAAATAGCATTATTCTTATTTGCTGTTTAGTTCCTTTTAGAGCAGCGGTTCTCAACCTGTGGGTCGCGACCCCTTTGAGGGTCGAATGACCCTTTCACAGGAGTCACCTAAGACCATCGGAAAACACATATATAATTACATATTGTTTTTGTGATTAACCACTATGCTTTAATTATGTTCAATTTGTAACAATGAAAATACATCCTGCATATTAGGAATTTACATTACGATTCATAACAGTAGCAAAATTACAGTTATGAAGTAGCAACGAAAATAATTTTATGGTTGGGGGTCACCACAACATGAGGAACTGTATTAAAGGGTCGCGGCATTAGGAAGGTTGAGAACCACTGTTTTAGAGGAAGGACCTAGTACTGTAATTATAGAGTCCAACTAAAACGATAATTTTCTTTTCAGTTAGAATTATAAGCCTTAAAATTGTTAAGCTATTTGTTTAACAAGCTGTTACCACTCTTGCATAGATTTAAAATTGTGGAGCTTTCTAAGGGACAGTGTATGACCATTAATGTGAGCCATGCAGAGGTCAAAAGGAGCGTGCATTAAGGAACCCTGTAGTATGAGACAGAGCAGAAAGCCCTGGAGAATGCTGGAAACAGCTAAATTAAGTCACCTCTTGGTGACCAGTTTTAATTTCATCTTGTAACCCTATGATAATTTTTTAGCTGCTCTTTGGTGAACTCTGAAATATGTAGAAGTCTTGGAGAAGCATTAACCTAAGATTTAACACAGTATTTTAAGCACTGTTAGTCCCTGATCTACTCCCATTGTCAAAGGGTTTCCTGAAAGGTATACATTGCTGCCTGTAGCAGTTAGGAAAGCAAAACCACTTCCTCGGCGTTTCAGATAATTCTTAACTAGAGCAGTGACTTCCACGGGTCTGTATTAAGCTTTTCAATGTATTGACAATGAAAACTTCAAGATATAATGATCCTATATCCTTATGTGGGTAGTAAATTTGAAATTCTGTTGGAAACTTTAATTTGTGAGCATTTCTGATATTTAGCAGCTTATATTTGTGTAGAATTGGCCCAGTTTTCCTCCTGTCACAGGTGTACTTACTGAAAGTTGATAAATAGGAATGAGAATCTTGCAGCAGTTGAATACATTATCTGATCATAGTACTTGAAGGGAAGAATAAAGATGACAGGGTATTAATTTGAAATTTTCTTTGTCAGAGGGTTTGGGACTCCTGTTCTGCTTTATAAATGGATTTTTCATAGCTACTGCCCATTATGTATTTCAAAGATAATTTTCTATTCTTTTCAGATGTGGTTTCTTCCTTACAGTTGTTACTCATATTGCCAGTTTATAACATAGCCTTCTTCTATAGTTAAGCAATCTTAATTAGGAATCAAAGAATGCTTTGAAAATCATAATATGCTGTAAAAAGTTTAAGAGTTTTCCAGCCTCTATCTTATAGTGGTAGGAGCTTTTAAATCCTCTTACTAAAAAACCAGACCTTCATATTATGTATTATTTTAATAGTAATATTACAAATGACTATTGGTGCTCAGTGTCACAGGTTAAAAATGATCTGCTTAATTAATTTAGGATCTTGCTATTGTTTTAGACTATCCCAGATTTTTCAAATTGGTGAAATTGAATCATTTTAGGCACTAGATGGAACTGTGTAGGCAATTGATCTTGAATTCATATTCACTTTCCTTTATCAAACCATTAAATATTTGGTTTATTTGTTATAATTTTTTAGGTATCCTAGATGTAGTGTTGTGATAATTAACTTTTTCAATATAATTTCTCTGAGTATCTAGTTTTATGAATGCCACTTCTCTAATCCGCTGCATATTTTTATTATCTTCATGTAGGTTTATTTATATATGCATGTGTATGTTCATATGAGTGTATGGGTAAAAAATATCCCTAGACTTTTCTCTAAATAACATTTTTTCCTTTAGAATTTTAGAGTAATTTGAATGTTGAATACACTATTTCTTTCTAGACAGACATTGTAACGGTGGTAAGCAGTTCTGTTTAGTTATAGGCTTATCAGTAACCTTTACACATAATGTGATATTGTCTGAATGTCTTATTTTGTTCAGCTTTCCCTGGCACTGATGAAGCCTAAGGCTGCTGTTTCTTAGAGTTACTGATAATTTTTTATCTGATTAACTGACACATTTAGTTGAAATCAGACACAGCCCTTAGGCTGGGCATGGATTTAATTTAAAAAGTATCAAAGGTTTGCTCTGTGTGCTATTTAATCATCGTGTTTATCAGGCAAAGAAAAATTACCGGAAGGACCATAGGGAGAGGGTTATCTTAAGGAGCAGTAGCTTGGGAAATTGATAATAGCTACAAGGTAATTTACTGCTAACTTTTAGATTCATTAATATAACATTTCCCGCTAATAATTACAGTACATGTAATATACTAATTAAATTGAAAACATTATCACTAATTTTCTTTTTGCTGAACCCTAAGATGGCTAGATTAAAAGTGAGAATGTGAAATTGAAGAAAACCTATGTAGTCACACCAATTTAAACAATTGGTTAGTTGGCCAGTTAAAACATTTTAGAGATAGAAAAATGAAACAACTATGCATGTTCAGAAAAACTCATTTTAGGCTGTGACAAGGAAATGAAAGTTCTAAATGAATGAAATCACCATGTACTGTAATTTTATAAAATATTACACTGGTCTGACCTGTAAAAGTAATACATCTACAGGAACTAATGTATCACTACCATCCATGTGTATGATGGCACTACTCTAATGAATGAATATGCTGGGTTGATGGAATACATTGAGCTATAGGGCCTTTGCAGTACCTTTGTTTATTATATATCTCTTAACATTTTCATAATGTGATTCGTTTTTTTTCTTGGAAAAATATTTCATGCTCTGTAACAAAGCACAATAACTCCAGGTTAATATTTAAGAGAAACCCTATCCCCACCCCCGCCATGATCTTTTTACAACAAAAGTCTTAAAAAGGATTTATTTAAATTTTTATGTAATTCAGACAATAAATGTTATACTTTGATATATAGTTATTATATAATTGTATATTTTAATCTAGCAGCAAGCCTCTAGGGTTTTTTCTTACTTTCATTAATGATATGCATAGGGTATAATAAAAACTAAAATAATATAATCATTTCAGCTTATATGAAAAACAAAACCTATAATTAAGAAGTCTTATGTTTTAGTTATAATAAACTATTATACCACTTCTAAATGTCTTTTGTCACAATTCACAATGTATTTTTTTATTTGGTTTGGTTTGGTTTTTGAAAGTCTTAGATTGTGTTCATTCTTAGAACAGAGTTTAGTAGTTTCCATGGAAGGGAAAATACTAAAAAATTGAAAAGCTTTCATAACTGGAAATGTGGATAGTCTTTTGCAACCTGTATTTCATAGATTATTTTTCTTAACACTTAGTGTTCTTTGTTCTATAATGAATTTTTTGAACACTAAGTAAATGCATTGAGATTTCTCTGTAATACACATTGTTACTGGCAAGTGTAATTCAATCTGAAGTCAGTCTCTCTTATACCTGATTAATCATAGGACCTTATTTTAAAGATTTTTTCACCTTTAAGTAATACCATAGGATGGATCTTGAAGACTTTGTAATTGTAAAATTTAATGTAATTTATTTTTTCTTCTGTACATTGAATATAGTGTAATACCAATAAATTAAAATAATAAAATTGAAAAAGGATCTTGTGTTGTGTGGACTTTCAGAAAAATTAAGATTTTTAGATTGTGTTTAAATGATAGTGTTACAATTTTCTGTTATTTCAGAATTAAAGATTATTCCTAGTTCTTTTATGTACTATTTTTTTTTATAATCTCCTTTAGAAAAAGTGGGGCTGTGTTTCATTTATTTGATTTAACCCAGCAGGACTTAATCACAGTGTACCTTCTCAGATCATCTGTTATTACATCATACTCACTTTAGACATGACCATATTTATTAATCTCAACAGCTCAGTATCAGAACAATAGACACAGGAAGAAGTCTAAACCTCTTATTTACCAATGAGGAAACTGAGATCCAGAGAAGTTAGAAATCTTGGCTAAAGACTCATACTTAGTGATTATCAGAAATATAGACCCTATGAGATACTATTTCTATCATGGGAACTCAGTCACTTAGGAATATTTACTACCTTTATAAATCATTTAATAGTATTTAAAAGAGCTATATATTTTTAAGCTCTTAAAAAATATTAATAAGCCTTCTCTTGTCCCAAATCTTTGCTTTTCATTTCCTCTAGGTACCGTCTGTAGCCACTTACAGCAGTGTTTTCTTTTATAAAAATTTATTTTGCTTTTTTATTTACTGTTTTGTATTATTAATTCTCTATTCATATATCTTTTATCCAGCGACATGAAAGCCTCTTGAGTGTAGAGACTGTGGCTTATATTGCTTTTTAATATTCTTCACATTTTTTTGTTTTTGTTTATGTTGTTACTATTATTATTTTTGCTCTGCCACTTTCATCCTCTTCTTGACTGTTTTTTATACAGTATTTTTTTTACATTAATTTCAGGTTCCCCTGTGCTTTATGCCTAGCAATTAATGATGTTAAAATGTTAACAATCTTCAATAAAAAATGTTTAAAAAGAAAGAAAAAAGGAAAATAAATAAGTAAAATGTTAACAATACAACTCTAGCAAAATACAAAATTCTTCAAAGCAACATTGCAATTCTGTGTTTCTTTAGCAACTGCATTAATAAAGTTTGCTTTTCTGTATTTGACCACATAATATCAAAGACTTCACCTAAGAAATATATAATTCAACTTAATCAATGTGTCTCCAATAACATGGCTGTCTCTTTAATTGCAGCCAGCCGAATGTTATCTTATGCTTATTCTGGAAAGATCTTGGCAAGTTTGGAATGTTAGCTCCGATTAGTTACTCCAGTTTTATGATTTCTGAAGGTCTTCCATTGCAGAAAGAGTTCAGAGAAATTAAATAAACATTCATATCTATAGCTTCTGAAATTACTGAACTTTGGGTTTGTTTCTAGATCTGCCCTAGAGCTGATATGTGGCCCTGAAACTATAAAATCACACCAGCGATCTCTTGGATGTGTGTGCAGTTTAATATATGGAAATAAGACCTATAAAAGACCATCTTCATATTTTTTTCAACTCTCACTCTATCCTATCTCTATTCTATACAATATTTAACATCACAGATGGAACCCAGATAACTGCATTTAGATTAAATATATTTTACTATTTCTGCTGATGTTGTGCTTCATTATTCAGATGTGGGGATGAAGCCTGTGTAGAGATAATCAAGGATGGTGGTAGCTGTTTAAGTTTTTTTTTTTTTCCAATTCTTCCACATGTGGTGGTTTGCAGGTAGCATGAGGGGCAGTATTCTAATTAGTCCCTTCATAGACCTGGGCCTTTATGTCATAACTTTTGATATCAAAGATCTTCTGAATGAAGACATTTCATGCATTTACTACTTTTCAATGCAAGTATGGAACTGATATTCATTAGATAATGCTGGCTTATTGATGACTAATATTAAAATTTTCTTTATTTTAATTCTGTACATTTACAAAGTATTCCAATGTGGTTTGAAACAAGCACTATTTGGCTGGTGGTAAGCATTCTTTTTTCTCAGGAATGCTAAAATGAATAACTAAAAGATGATCTACCAAGAAAAATTGGCAAATAGATTTGTGTTTTGACTTAATTAGCTTAACCATGTGCAGGCCATCAGCAGATTAACCTTAAAAGAATTCTCTGCCTTGAAACTTTGATTTTATGGCTCTGGGTATTTTTTTATTTTATTTTTAGTTTATCGAGAGCAAAGAAGAGTTAAGAATGTAATTGGTCCTCAGTATTTGCTTCTCCTTTGTGCAATTCCATATGTTTATGTGTTAACATTTTGCTAGAGTTTTAAACCTAGTTGTAACAGCACTTCAGGCGATAAGATGTAGATCAGGACTAATTGGAATTTTACCCTTGAATTTTTCTCTCTTAGAGAGAGGGAAAACTTGGTTTATAAATCAGTTTCCTGCCAAATTTGTTAATGGCAAAGATTTAGAGGAGTTTGCTATTGATGTTGCTGTTAATTTTATCTACTGATTGAATAGTCAATGCATTTACCTGCTTTAAAATTTTAAATGTTCTAAATGTTCATGAGAACCTCTTATTTTTAGCAACAAGTTGGAGTGACCTGTGGATCTACTACTTGCAATGGGCAGTCTTATGGGACTGAGCCATTAACCTGTAGGATCTGATGCTATCTCTAGGTAGATACTGTCAGAATTAAGTTGTAGGACACTAGCTGATGTTGCAGTATTGCTTGGTATGGGCAAACCCCCTCACAGGTCTGGTGTCAGAGTGTTGTGTGGTAGCAGTGTGAGAGTGAAGGTGAAACACAGGAGGAGCTGGGTTTTTCCTAACACAGTAATTAAGTTCTTTCCGATTTAGGCTTTTATTTTCATTTCCTTAATGAAAGGAATACATAACTGGATGTTGAGAGACCTGAGTCCTTGTCTTGATAATAATACCTCTGATTTATTTGGTAAACTTATGAAAAATCACAGCCCTTGCTTCATCGGTAAGATGGCAACATGGTTTTTTCATACCCAGGATTATTACCAGAATTCAAGTAAAAATGAGACACCTCCTATTAGTTTAGTAATCTATGTGGCATTTACTAATTAGTGTACATAGTTTGAAACCAAAACATCTTAAAGACTGCTCCTAAAAAAAAAAAAAATTTACCAGGAACATTTTTGGGAAACTTGGGGAAAAAAGCAACTTTCAATTAGACATCTGTGTGTGTGTTTTTTTAATTTATAGGGGTGACATTGGTTAATAAAATTATATAGGTTTCAGGTGTACCATAGTAAGACATCATCTGTATATTGTGTTGTGAGTTCACCACCCCAAATCAAGTCAAGTCTTCTTCCATCCACCCTTTACCCTCCTTTACCTCCCCCATCTCCTTTCCCTCTGGTAATCTCCATACTGTTATCTATGTCTATGACTTTTTCTTTCTCTTTTTTTTTTTTTTTTTTCTTCATCCCTTCACCTTTTCACCCAGTCCCCCAACTCCCCTCCCCTCTAACAGCGGTCAGTCTGTTCTCTGTATCTATGAGTCTGTTTCTATTTTGTTTGTTAGTTTATTTTGTTCATTAGATTCCACATATAAGTGAAATTGTATGATACTTGTCTTTCTCTGACTGGCTTATTTCACTTAGCATAATACTCTCCAGGTCAAATTTGGTTTAGGATGACTAGCAATTTTTAAATTTCTCCATTGAGGTTGGGACACACTGTGTAACAAACAGCTGATTTATTCAAAACTGGGAGTGTCATACTGTGGCAACTAAGATGGAGACTCAAAATAATACATCCTTAGTTTTAAATGGAAATAAATAACAAATGATTATGATTCTTTGCAATTTATTTGTCATTTAATTTTTAGCCTTAACAACTATTTAACTGAGAGAGCTCACAAAGGGAGAAAATAATGCTACAAATTATGAAAAATTTGTCTTGAGTTCACAGTTTAATGGAAGAACTCCAGATGGTCATCATTTTCCATTTTAAAAATGTTTTATATTTAGTGATGTTAGAAAAAACAAAGGCCTTTTTTAACAAATCAAAAAAATTTTAGTCAGATCCTTGAATATGTGGAAATTCTAAGTGTCATTTTCAGTATTATTTCATATAAAATAGTATTCATTTCTGTTGTTTTATAAACCTGGATTTGTATAATCTTGCTAAAGTGAAAAATGTCTTCCAGCAATGTTGCAAATAAAAGGGTTTTCTCCTTATTTTAAAGGGAAAAACACTTAGTGTTTTACTGGCCATATAAATTTCATGTTTTGTTATCCAGACCCTAGAACATCGTTGGCATTCACAAATGTTTCTTATTTAATAATGTCATGTTGCCAGAAGTCCAAATATTGCCACTCAGAACTATATAATGCAAGTGTGCTTCTTTAATGAATGGTTCATATTATAAATGTTAGAATGCCTTTCAGATGAAAAACACTTTAAATTCAGTAGATCATTTTTTTTTCTCTCAACAGGCAAGAACTCATTAATGGAATAATACTGGTAACTGAAGCATTTTTCAAAGAAAATAATATCCCCAATAAATGCAAGCTGCATATCTTCTCATCTTTAGAATAAGTAGGCCTAGATTTCATTTGTAAAAAAGGACAGCTTCTTTTTAATTTATCTTGGCTATGTGAACAAATGAATATTGAGTGTACAAATCTAATTTGGGTCTAGATTTCTACCTTTAAACCCTCCTTCTAAACTTGTAATGATTACTATTACCATATGGCTGAAAGCTTTCATCATCCAATCTCTGTGTTGGGAGCCTTTTAACTGTGATATGGTAGAGCTTTGCATTTGAATGAGAATGATACATCAGGTACATTTCATAGTAGAAATCCATTTCTGTCCTCTTGTATCTATGTTCCTGGTACTTTCAGGTACTGATTTTAAGAGTAGTCATTATGCAGGCTTTAGGACTAGGTTATAAACTCAGATGGACAGTTCTAGTTCATACTTCTTTTGGTGATAAGAATAGGACTAATAGCCCTTAATTTATTAGTTGTTTAATATGGAAGGTTCAGTCACACAACCAGATTCCAAAGGGAGATAGATGATTAGGATTGTGTGGACTTGTTAGCTAATAAATTACACATATATATTTTTTTCCTAGTGCCTGAGATGGAAACAAGCTTAAATGTTTGAGGAACAACAAGAAGTCCAATGTGGATTATTGGAGTGAACGGGGAGGATAATAGCAGGTGGTGGTGTCAGAGAAGTTGGCAGGGTCCGGGTCATATAGAACCTTGTGTTATCTACAAGGAGCTTGGATGTTACTTTGAAGTAGTATGTAAAGCCATTGGAGGATTTTCCATCAGGGAGCTACATGTTTTGGTTTATATTTTGAAAGAGCAGTGGTTAAGCTGTGGAGATAAACTGTAGTAAAGAAGAGTGAACTCAGGAGGCCAGTTAGGAAACTATTGCAGTAGTCCATTTGACAGGTGATGGTGGGTAAGACTAGAGTGGTGATGGTGGGGGAGATGAGAAGTCATTGGATTCTGGATATTCTTGGAAGATGAGGCTAATAGAACAATTATTTAATAGACCTTAGATTATAATGGAAGGAGAAATCATGGATGATTATAAGATTTGGGGCATAAACAACAATATATTTGCAGTGCCATTTCCTAAGATGAAGAACCATATGGAAGGATCGCAGGGTGGGTGGGGAGTATGTGCCTGAATCAAGAGTTTGTTTTGAATCTGTTCAAGTTTGAGATACTTAGTAGACACTCACATGATCATTAGAGCTGACATTTGGATTCTGGCTTTCAGAGAGAATCAGGAGTTATTAACTTATGGATAATATTTAGAACCATGATGAAGCACTGTGTATTATTGTAGCCAGAGAAAGGAAGATAGCTGAAGACTGAGCTCCTGGCACTTTAAACATGGGTTCAGAAGAGAATAGGTTATGAGGAAATGGAGAAAAATATATAAACTCTTTTGAAGTGTTCTACTTTAATAGGTAGAAATAGTGGTACCTGGAAGAGGACATAAGTTTTCAGCAGCTATGACAGCGTATTCTATAATGATGAACATGAAGCAGGAGTAAAAATCGATGGTGCAGGGGGGAAAAAGATCTAGTCCTTAAACTGTCCAGATGGATTGGGTTCCTGATAAAGAGACACTCAGGCAGGGTCAGTTTACCCATTTTCATAAGAAGCGGCAAGATCTAGGGATACAGATGTTGATTGATTGAGAGTTGAGAGTCCTTAGTGAAATCTTTCAGGCTTTTGTTTTTTTTCCTAAATGTTTATAATGGTTTTCCCAAAGGAAAAATTCACCTATGTATTCTGGATGATTATGCTTTTATTTACTTACTAGAGGCCCGGTGCATGAATTTGTTAATGGGTGGGGTCTGGCCAGCCTGCCCTGATGGGATGCAGGAGATTGGCCAACCAGCCCTGCCCCCGATCATGGGGTGGCGGGGGGGCGGTAGGGGGAAGGGGCCACAGGCAGTTGGCAGGCTAGCCCCAACCCCTGTTTGAACTCCCAGTCGAACTCCCGGTCGAGGGGACAATTTGTATATTAGGCTATTATTACATAGGATTTTTGTATTCAAAACCTAGAAGTAAAGATATAAATTTTCTGTCATTCTAAGTAGTTAGCAAGTTGTTCAATATCATTTTTATATAGAGAATCTTTTCCCACCAGTTTTCACTATCAACTTTATCATGTACCATATTCCTATACACACTTAGGTTTCTGTGTACATTCTTGTTCTGTTTCATTGATTTGACTATTCCTGGGTCAGCATCTCACTGTTTTAATTATAGCATTTTCAAAATATGTTTAAATACCTGTTAGTGCATGTCTAATCCTTGTCTTTTCAAGTTGGGAGATAATAGTGAGCTTCTTAGAATGTTCTGCATTTGTATGTTACAAATCTACACTGGGCTCTTGAGGCAGAGAGGATTGTGGTTTAACTCAGCATGTCTTTTCTTTTGATGCAAACTGTATTGTGTTCTTCTTTATAATTTGTAGGATAGGCTTCTCCCTAACCTCATTGTAAATAAAAATTTATTCTTTTAAAATATTATTTTTATTGTTTAAACCAGCGGTTCTCAAGCTGTGGGTCGCGACCCCTTTGGCTGTCGAACGACCCTTTCACAGGGGTCGCCTAAGACCATCCTGCATATCAGATATTTACATTACGATTCATAGCAGGAGCAACATTACAGTTATGAAGTAGCAACGAATATAATTTTATGGTTGGGTCACAGCATGAGGAACTATATTTAAAGGGCCAGAAGGTTGAGAACCACTGGTTTAAACTATTACAGATATCCCCATTCCTCCTACCACACCCTCTTTCCTCTGGACATCACCACATTGTTGTCTGTGTCTATGGGTTGTCCATATATGTTCGTTGTAATTCCTTTTACTTTCTTTCTGTGTAGGTTTTTTTTATTTCTTCCCCTCATGCCCTTGGTTTCAGAAAAGGAAGATTTGTGAACGTAAATACCTATATTTCCTAGAGTTAGTTTTTATTTATCTCTAAAATGTAGCCTTTGGCAGGGATTGGTCCTTCTCTGTTAATTTTGCTAGGTCTCCCTAAGATTCAGGTCTGTCTCCTTCTAGCAACATTTTCTCCTAGGATAGAATGATTATTTATTGCATTTTATTTTTGTTCTTCTTTAACAATATTAATTGCAGTTGTTGGATTTCTGCTCTCTCTCCCTTATCCTTTATTTTATCTGTCTACAAAATTTCATCTTTTTTATTGTTTCTTCTGTTATCTGAGCAAGTGTCTTGATTGTATCTGCCACCTTGCAATTTTGTTCTTCTGTGTTACAGATTCTGGATCGTTACTACTTTTCATGCCAAAATTATTTTTGTGATTGTGTTTTCTTTACAGTCTTTTTTAAAGTCTAGTTCTCTTGTTATTTTTACTTGCCTTTTCAGATTATTTTCTTTTAATCTTTTATTTTATTTGTTTTTTAAATTCTATTTTGTACACACAGTAGTTTCTAAAACTTCACTTTTTTTCTTGTGGTGATTTTTTCCCAAAATTATTTTCCCTATATGATAAGTCCTCTGTTTGCTCCCCTCTACCTGCAACACAGCAGCTTTTGGGAGGCAAATGGGTGGGGCTTTTTTCTGCTTACCCAAATTGGTATTAGTGGAGCTGTGCGTAAGTTTTAGGTTTAACAGGCACTAGCATCTGCCCAGGAAAGGTATAGGTACTTTACATGGTTATTATCAAGCTTCTAGACCTGAAAGTTCTTTATAGCCCCTTTCCTCTTCTCCAGAAACATATTAACTAAAGTTATTTTATGTCTTTGTTTTTCTCTTTGTTTAAACCAGCGGTTCTCAACCTGTGGGTCACGACCCCTTTGGGGGTCGAACGACCCTTTCACAGGGGTCGTCTAAGACCACCGGAAAACACATATATAATTACATATTGTTTTGTGATTAATTACTATGCTTTAATTATGTTCAATTTGTAACAATGAAAATACATCCTCATATCAGATATTTACATTACGATTCATAACAGTAGCAAAATTAGTTATGAACTGGCAACAAAAATAATTTTATGGTTGGGGTCACCACAACATGAGGAACTGTATTAAAGGGTCGCGGCATTAGGAAGGTTGAGAACCACTGCTGTAAACTAACTTAGAATTCCAAAGTGTTTTATCAAGGATATTCAAATGCTGGAATCTTGTGGAAGAAATAAAGCTATGCAGAACTGAATAATTTGTCCAAGAATACTATTTTCCTTTTTTTTAATGTAAATTTTTAGAAATTTCCTGTTGTATATTCTTTTTAAAAAAAGAGGAACTATATTGATTTTTTACAGAGAGGGAGAGGGATAGAGAGTTAGAAACATCGATGAGCGAGAAACATCGATCAGCTGCCTCCTGCACGCCCCCTACTGGGAATGTGCCCACAGCCAAGGTACATGCCCTTGTCCAAAATCGAACCTGGGACCCTTGAGTCCGCAGGCCGACGCTCTATCCACTGAGCCAAACCGGTTAGGGCCCTGTTGTATATTCTTGGTAAAAAACAAAAATCAAGAAAAACAAGGTTATGTAAAGTAAAAAGTATAAGTTCCTTTCCCTGTTTCTCATTCTTCACTCAGTCCAGCTTTGTAAGGCAAGTCGTTACTTAGTGCACCATGCATTATTTCAGGAAGAAGAGTTGGTCTTTCTTTCTCTAAGAAAGAAAAAGTTCATGAGAACTGAATTCCTCGCATTGTCTTTAAAAGGCCAAAGGTTTGGCTTTATTTATACATGTTTAGCATGTGCATACATGTGCCTGCCTATCAACATTACCAGTTTTAAATAAATCAGCTGTTTTCTACCGAATGCATCCCAATCTCAATGGAGAAACTTATAGATTGCTGAGATTCTTCCACATTAACAATTAAAATGTATTCTAAGAAGCATAGTTGACTATCGGTATTCAGCCCTTGGATTCTTAAACAGAGTGTTGATATATTGGCTCTTTCTGAATAAATCCTTGATATAACTATCATTTTGCATATAAGTAGGTGTAGAAGTAGTGGTAATAATGAAGCTGTGTTTGTGCCAATTTGTGAGTATGTGTTTACTTTTGCAAGTACCTTCTCTATTGTTAGGTTTGGCCACATAAGTCAGATAGCTGCTGGGCCTGCCGTCTCATCAGACTTGCAGGTGTGTTTTACATTAACAGAGATTGGGGATGCAGTTAATTTTATGTAAATTGTACCTCAGTAGAGCTATTTTTTTTTTTAACAAATCCCATAGGGAGAGGTTCTCGATTGCTTCAGGTTGCCAGGGCACGTTTCAGAGTAGTTTGACCTCAACTTTTCTAGCTTTCGTCTCTAGCTGCTGGGCCTGCCGTCTCATCAGACTTGCAGGTGTGTTTTACATTAACAGAGATTGGGGATGCAGTTAATTTTATGTAAATTGTACCTCAGTAGAGCTATTTTTTTTTTAACAAATCCCATAGGGAGAGGTTCTCGATTGCCTTCAGGTTGCAGGGCACGTTTCAGAGTAGTTTGACCTCAACTTTTCTAGCTTTTGTCTCTTCCACTTCTGATATGTGCTTTTCAACTACCCTAACCTGCTGACCATCGCTGTGTGCTAAGACCCTTATTTTGTTGCTTTGGCGAATATTCTTCACTCTTACTGAACTGTATTAGGGTTCTCTAGAGAAACAGACAGATAGGACATAAAAAATATATTAAAGGAGAGTTATTTTAAAGGATTGACACCTCTGATTACAGAGACTGTATCCCATGATCTGCCATTTGCAAGCTGAGTTGAAGGCAAGAATACTGATGGTGTAGTTCCAAACCCAAAAGACTGAGAAACAGGGGAGCCAGTGAAGTAAATCCCAGTCCAAGTCCAAATGCCCAAGAACCAGGAGTGCCAATGTCAGAGGTCAAGAGAAGATGGGTTTTCCAGCTCAAGTAGAGAGCACATTTGCCCTTCTTCTGCCTTTTTGTTCTATTCAGGCCTCAACCATTTGGATGACAATCCCCCACACTGATTAGAGCTATCTTTTTTAAAAATATTTTTATTGATTTCATAGAGGAAGGGAGAGGGAGAAAGAGAGAGAAACATCAATGAGGAGAATCATTGATTGGCTGCCCCCTGCATGCCCCACACTGCAGATCGAGCCCACAACCCAGGCATGTACCCTTGGCCAGAATCGAATCTGGAACCCTTTAGTCTGTAGGCTAACACACTATCCACTGAGCCAAACCAGCTAGGGCTGATTAGGGCTATCTTTACTCAGTTTACCAATTTATATCCTAATCTGTGCCATAAAACATTCTCACAGAATAATATTTCACTAGATATCTGGGCATCACTTAGCCAGTCCTGTTGATCTGTAAAATTAACCATCACAGTTTAGTAGGCTGGTGTTGAGAAGTGATCATGAGCAAGCCTATCAAGTTAGACCTTTAATCCATAATGCTAGTGGTGGTGTTGCTCAGTAGTAGTTAGAAGTAGAAGTAGTTGTAATAATGAAGGTTTTGGTAGTGATAGAAGAAAATATTTACTGATTGCTTACTAGGTACTGGACACTTATGTATCTGAATTATTTTACTCAATCGTCACAATAACCCTAGAAAAAGGGAACTATTATTATCCTTACTTTATGGATAAGGAAAATGAAACACACAGAAATTACATAACTTATTACATAACTTATTCAAAATCACAGAACTTATCAGTGGTAGGATTGGATTTCTAATAGGTTGTAGTAACCATTATTGGTGAACAAGTCATTAGTTAAATCTATATTTAAATGATGGGCTCCTCCGTAAACTCTTGGCTGCCCTAACATCACCTCTGCCTTGCACCATGGTTATTAAGTATCTGCAGATCAAGATTAGACAGGTAGAGTACAAGGCTCACAACATTTGATATTAACTAGTTTTTCTAAGTTATTTTGTACATTTTTCAGTACCAAAACCAAACGAGACTATTAGCTTTATCCCTGTTTCTTGCAGTGTCCCACAGGGAAGAGGACTAGTCTATCTAAGGGATCAACAATTGGACGCATTTTGGTTTTTCCTCATTGAGAATTTTAACCCTCTTTTGTATTATTGCATATATATTTTATTGATTTTTTACAGAGCGGAAGGGAGAGGGATAGAGAGTTAGAAACATCAGTGAGAGAGAAACATTGATCAGCTGCCTCCTGCACACCTCCTACTGGGGATGTGCCCGCAACCAAGGTACATGCCCTTGACCAGAATCAAACCTGGGACCGTCCAGTCCGCAGGCCGATGCTCTATCCACTAAGCCAAACCAGTTAGGGCTGCTACAATATTTTTTAAACATATTTATTTTTAGTTGCTTTATTTAACTTTCAGGTCAGAATTTCTTTATACTATTATTTTTCAAAGATGTTCACATTAAAAAAATAATGATCTCTATTTAGACCTACTTTTGAAGAACAGTCAGAATTCAGCTGGGTATATGATTCTAGAGCTGATTTGTTAGGTATTATGAAATAGAAAATAAAAGAGATGGAAGTGAAAGAGGATTTCAGAGAATGCATGTAGACTAAGAAGAATTAAATAATTATTATTTTAGTGTTGCAGTGAGCATTAAATGAGAACCATAGAATGTTAGCACACTTTAAATGGATAATAAATGCCAATTATTATTTTAAAAGTGACTTGGCTTAGTTAAAAACACAGTGGCTCTTATCTATGTTTCCATGATCTATAGAGATACACACACAAACACACACACACAATACTTAGTACTTTATATTTTTTGTGGCAGAACTGAAATTTAGATCTCTCAATAACACTGTTCACTACTCTGTGATCTATGCCATATTTGCATTTAATGAGGAGCACTATGCCTTGAATTTTTCTAATGAATACAATGACTTTTATAAAAAGAAAATGGCTAGGAAGGTTAGAGAAAGGTTATAAGCAAATGTTCTCACAAAGTTGCTGAAATAGGAAAGTAAAGGAAATAGCTCTTTTACTGGACACTTTATCTAATAGAATCATTTTATTTTGGGGAGGATTGACAGATATTTCTCAATATTTTGGAGGGGAAATTTTAAATTGACTTTATCTCCAAAGACATGAGAGATTCCTGTTTTGCATTTTTGTTTATTTATTATAGCACCCTTTTAGGACACACTGGGTTGTTTCAGTATGTCTTGAAATATTACATTTGTTTTTATGTGAAACACTATTATTTTTCTTTGTAGGTTTCCCAAGTTTGGAAAGACTAGAGTATTAATAATGAAGTCATGTCTCTGAAGTAGTTTCTTCTGTACCTCATATGCTAGGATGGATTTTATTTTATGCCTATTCAGAGAATTTCTATTTAGTTTGTTATTAGTAATTACCCCCCAGTCACTTTCTTCAAATCTATTTTCTAGATAATAGTTCCCTAGTTTATACCTGTATTGTGTATTATTCTTCCCTAAGTGTATTGTGTTATACTTTTTTACATTAAATCTCATCTTAGACCTGTCCTTCCAAATTCCCAAGTTGTCCATATCCATCCATGTACTTGATTGATCTTCCTTTCTTTTCTGTTTCATCCATCCTAGGTTTGTATCATCTGCAAACTTGATCATATTAGAATTTACATTCTCCTCCAGGTCATTAATGAGCATGTTGGATAGACTAGTCCTCTTCCCTCTGGGTCGCTGCTGGATATACTACTGAATATCCTTAGTTGTAACTCTGTTGATCATAATTCATTGCTTCCTTCCCATCATATATTTTTTTTATCCACTATTCTATTCTGTTCTCTAGGCAATGGCTGTACCACCTTTGCTTCCCGGGTGCTCCTCTTTTTTGTCAATCATCTTTTTCTAAGATACAGATACAAATCATTGTGTTCCCTTATCTACTTATGCCATTGTTTGTTTGTTTTTAAAGACAATCTGGGAAAATATTGTTCTTAAATAGAAATTTCTCAAAAATTTTCCATCAAACATCAGTGAGTCTTTACAAGTATGTTAAGTGAGAAAACATTTTGGAAGTTTTTTGCATATTAAAGCTGCCTTAGTCTTTACCTTTTCCATGGAAAATCGCGTGTAGTTATTTGGATTGTAAGTAAAAAGAATAATTAATTTCTCCCCAGCTGAGAGGATAACTTAAATGTATGTATTTTTTTCCCTTAATGTGGATTGCATTTTCAGTAAATTATTCTCCTTCAAGGTGGTTTTCCAAATGAGACACACTTCATTTATAATTTTCAGATCATGATGCAGAATCACATGTTTATTTTTCATGTTATATTTTTTCTTTATTTTCAGGAAAAAGAAGAAGTGGAAGGGATATCAGTAGGCGCTATTCTTTCTGACTATCAGCGTGTTCGAGTAGAAAATGTGTAAGAGAACATTAGTTGTCCTGTATTTATATATGCATTTATTTTAAGAATGTGAGTAAATAAAACATATAATTGTATCCAGATAATAAATAAATATGATATCCTATATACCCATGGAACTATCTGTTTACCTGAGTAACAAAAGTTGCACTTTTATTTTTGTTCTATTCTTATATTACACGTGGATAAAACTCTAACTTACTTACCATAAGGAAAAAAATACATTATTTATAATAAAAAATTGAGGCAAAGCTTTTTAAAGTAAAAAGTATTATTTTTAATTTTTTCTCATTTGAATCAGTACACTCTTTTAATCTCTTTTAACTCCTTATCATTTGTAATAAAAATCAGGAGCTTATAGAGGAATGCAGTAATATCTTAAAGACAAAAAAAAAGAAGCTTATTAAGGACTCTGCCCTTCTTTGGTCCTTAGGATTCAGTTCTTGGCCAAAAGTATTCATGATTGAAATACTTCTATATAAAGTCATTCAACTTTCAAGGAGTTTTCAGGTTATTGTTCCCCACTCTTTCCCACTCCTAAGGAATGTAGCACTAGTAAATCACTGTCTGTATGTAAAAATACCAAAACAGTTCATTTCATTAATCTATTAAAAAACATATAAGGTCAAATGATAATATGGATTATTTAATGTTTGGCAAAAATAATACAAATGAATTTATTTTTTCATTTTTAATTTATTTGAATAATCAAAATATCATATAGAGGCTTTATATGTAATTATATTAGCAAAAAAAGAAAATGTGGACTACAGTATCTTGGGCAAAACTTAGCCTCTAAATAAATAATTTTGACGCTCAAAAGGGTAAATAGAAATAAGATAAAGAATGTATATATGTAATGGTTTCGTATTCTTGACAAATAAATCTTTATATTGACTCTCATTAAAAACTTGTATATTAATGGACTTGAACACTTAAGTCTAAATTTTTATTTTATTTGTTTTCTCTAATTCCACAGTGAATTTAAGTCAGTTAAAAATAAAGATTTAAAAAAGTAAATGATAGGAATGCAAGGCAAAGCATAGCTAAATGTGTAATTTGGAAGTTTTCCTTACCTTCTGCCTGCCTACGTTTAAGAACAACTGATTTATAGATAGAGCTGAATTCTATATCCCTTAAGCCATACATAGAAATAATATTATTCTCTGCAGCAGAGGACCTAAAAATACACCTCTCCCAAGAAGACATACAAGCAGTCAATAGATATATGAAAAGATGTTCAACCTCACTGGCAATCAGGGAAATGCAAATTAAAACTACAATGAGATACCACCTTATACCTGTTAGAGTGGCCATTATCAACAAGAGCAGCAATAACAAGTGATGGAGAGGTTGTGGAGAAAAGGAAACCCTCATTCACTGCTAGTGGGAATGTAGACTGGTACAACCACTATGGAAAGCAGTCTGGCAATTCCTCAAAAAATTAAGAATAGAGCTACCATACGACCCACCAATTTCACTCCTCGGTATATACCCGAAAAACGCGAAATCATTTATATGCAAAGACATATGCTTCCCAATGTTCATTGCAGCATTATTCACGGTGGTCAAAACATGGAAATATCCAAAGTGCCTTGCGATAGAGTACTGGATAAAGAGGATGTGGTACATATACACAATGGAATATTACTCAGCCATAAGAAAGGATGAAATAGCATCATTTACAACAACATGGATGGACCTTAAGAACATTATGCCAAGTGAAATAAGTCAGACAGAAAAAGCTAATAACCATACGATTTCACTCATATGTGGGATATAAAACTGAAACTTAGGAACACAATCAGCAGTATGGTGGTTGCTGGGGGTTGGGGGGAGAAGGGAGTCCTACTATGGGGTGACAGAAGACTTGACTTTGGGTGGTGGGCACATGGTGCTGTATACAGATTTTGTAACTTAGAGATCCACACATGAAACCTATATGTTCATGTTGACCCATGTCACCCCAATAAAATTTAATTTAAAAAAAAGAATATTACTCTCTGCAGTTTTTAGGTCACCCTCTCTGAGAATTATTTAGTTTACAAATCTGTGTTTTTCTTTTTTTCTTAGTATATTTTTATTGATTTCAGAGAGGAAGAGAAAGATAGAAACATCAATGATGAGAGAGAACCATTGATCGGCTGCCTCCTGCACGCCCCGCACTGGGGATCAAGCTCGCAACCCCGGCATGTGCCCTTGACTGGAATCAAACTGGAACCCTTCAGTCCGCAGGCCCGACACTCCATCCACTGAGCCAAAACAAAAATCTTTGTTTTTTAATAAGTTCAAACCCACGTGGTTTAATGGGTAGCCAAACTGTAGATAGTGCTGACATCTATTGATGATAGTCAAAAAGCTCAATGAAAATGTGCTAATGATTAGGGGGCTATATGGAAGAAGGGCCCATAGCATTCTAATGGATAGAGGAAATATTTTTCTCAAAATGCAGTTTCAGGAGCACTTAAACACATGATTAAAATGCCCAGACTTTATAATAAGAAGCATATCTGCAATAATTTTATTCTTGAAATTTTTAAAGCATTGGTCTACAAACTCAGTTTTGAATTAGCCTATTGGGAGTCCATTGGTCTACAAACTTAGTTTTGAATTAGTCTATCTTCAGTTTGTAGTTTGTGTTGCATCATTATATTTTCAAGATATAATGCATTTAAAAAATGTCACTAGCTCAAATGCAACAGCGATTTACAGAGGAAATGTATTTGAGGCATGATATTTTGAACTGTTAAAAAATTTAACTAGGACCGAGCAAGATGGCGGCATAGGTAAACACCGGAGACTGCTGCCGCAAACAACCACTTCAAAAATACAACTAAAAGACGGAACGGACATCACCCAGAACCACAGGAAGGCTGGCTGAGGAGAGACTCTTCAACTAGAAGGAAAAATAACAGCACACCGAGGCTCAGAGGAGGCGCAGTGTGGAAAATACTCAGGTGCGGAGGTGCGCGCGCAAAGCGGGCTGGTGGCTGAGAGCGCGGTTGTCGTTTTCGGTCAGGGGGGAGTCTCAGACTCTGAGCTCCAGATACGGGCGAATCGCTGGGGACTCGGACCCAAACGGGAGAAGCGGGAGTGTCTGGCATCAGTTGGAAGGCAGCTTTCTCTCCGAGGTTTGCAGCGGTTCCTGGGGTTCTGAGAAGCAGAGCCTCTGGGAACGGGGCTGAGGGCAGCCATAACTGCTCCCTCCGCCCGCCCGTCCTGTTGGTCCCGCCCCGCCCAAGCCCTGCGCAGAGCCATTTGCCGGATCGCCTCAGGCAAAGGCTAGATTAGCACCTCCCCAGAGGACAGAAGTTTTCCGCGGCAGACACAGCTGATTCACACAGCCAGTCGGCCTGGTGGTCAAATCCCTCTAGTATTAACTACAACAATCAAGGCTCAACTAGAACAAGACTGCGCACAAAGACCACTAGGGGGTGCACCAAGAAAGCATAAAAAATGCGGAGACAAAAAAACATGACAGAAATGGAGGATATAGAGCTAAAAATCGCAATTTTGAGGGCTTGCAAAAATGTGCTAGAAGCTGTCAATAAACTTGAGGAGAGAGTCACGAAAACTAATGAGACCCTCGATGCTATGATAAAGAACCAACTAGAAATTAAGCATACACGGACTGAAATAAAGAATATTATACAGACACCCAATAGCAGACCAGAGGAGCGCAAGAATCAAGTCAAAGATTTGAAATGCGAAGAAGCAAAAAACACCCAACCGGAAAAGCAAAATGAAAAAAGAATCCGAAAATATGAAGATAGTGTAAGGAGCCTCTGGGACAGCTTCAAGCGTACAAACATCAGAATAATTGGGGTGCCAGAAGATGAGAGACAGCAAGATATTGAAAACCTATTTGAAGAAATAATGGCAGAAAACTTCCCCCACCTGGTGAAAGAAATGGACTTACAGGTCCAAGAAGCGCAGAGAACCCCAAACAAAAGGAATCCAAAGAGGACCACACCAAGACATATCATAATTAAAATGCCAAGAGCAAAAGACAAAGAGAGAATCTTAAAAGCAGCAAGAGAAAGAGACTCAATTACCTACAAGGGAATACCCATACGACTGTCAGCTGATTTCTCAACAGAAACTTTGCAGGCCAGAAGGGAGTGGCAAGAAATATTCAAAGTGATGAATAGCAAGAACCTACAACCAAGATTACTTTATCCAGCAAAGCTATCATTCAGAATTGAAGGTCAGATAAAGAGCTTCACAGATAAGGAAAAGCTAAAGGAGTTCATCACCACTAAACCAGTATTATATGAAATGCTGAAAGGTATCCTTTAAGAGGAGGAAGAAGAAAAAGGTAAAGATACAAATTGTGAACAACAAACATGCATCTATCAACAAGTGAATCTAAGAATCAAGTGAATAAATAATCTGATGTACAGAATGAACTGGTGATTATAATGAATCAGGGACATAGAAAGGGAATGGACTGACTATTCTTGGGGGGGAAAGGGGAATGGGAGATGCGGGAAGAAACTGGACAAAAATCGTGCACCTATGGATGAGGACAGTGGGTGGGGAGTGAGGGCGGAGGGTGGGGCGGGAACTGGGAGGAAGGGAGTTATGGGGGGGGAAAAAAGAGGAACAAATGTAATCTGAACAATAAAGATTTAATAAAAAAAAAATTAACTAGGTATAGAATTTTGACTTAAGTCTACAAATAGTCAACAGATTATGAATATCAAAGCAACAGTCAAGAATTTTGCAAAAAGGACAGAAAGGAATGAATTTTTTTTTCAATTAAAAAAATCTCAGCTAAAAATGGTAGAGACTAGTTTGACTATTAGGCATTAAATATTGGTGAGGACAGCAAGAAATGTAATGCTTGTGTTACATCATTAGTTTCAGTTTCATCATTTTTTTATTAACTGCCTCAGCATAGTGCTGTATGCTCTGGGACATTTTACAAAGGAAAATTATATAAAACAGTCTCTACAGTAAGGAAGGTAGGTTTTTTTCTTTGAAAGTCAGGGTTTTATGTACATGAAAAGAGTAGTGCTATATTTTTTAAATATGCTTTTATTGATTTCAGAGAAGAAGGGAGAGAGATAGAGAAATAGAAACATCAATGATGAGAGAGAATCACTGACCGGTTGCCTCCTGCACGCCCCTCACTGGGGACTGAGCCTGCGACCGGAATCGAACCTGGGACCCTTCAGTTCGCAGGCTGATGCGCTACCCAGTGAGCCAAACCAGCTGGGGCAAAAGTAGTGATATTTTTAAGGCCATGTATGAGTAAATGACCAAACATGTGGTACATTTACTAAGTTTGGAATTTTTGGAGAGAAAGATCAGTGTGGGCTAGAGTAGTCAGCCAGGTAATCTTACAGACATTAGAGATGGTGGGTTTTAGAGCTGAATTTCTTATTTGAAATCTAATCTCAGCCACTTATTGTGTGACATGGGCAAGTTGCATGGCTTTGACTACCATTTTTTGAATATCTATTTTATCTGAGCATTGTACTGCATTCATTATATTACTTTTAATCAATTATAGTCCTTGAGAAAATGATATTTACACAAATGTATGAAGCAAGAGAAGAAGGTAGGGAGCCTCGTTAGTATTAGGCAAGAGTTAGCAGGGTAGGGGTGGCAGCTGGAGTGAGGGGAGAATAGTAGGAAATAAGGTGTGAAAGCTAACCAGGCTGAGGTCCATGTAGGTCAGTGCAAGAACTTTTACTGAGTGATGAAGAGGGTTTTGAGCAGAGGAATCTCATGATCCATTTATGTTTTAAAAGGATCACACTGGCTGCTGTATGGAAAACTGATTTTAAATGGGGAAGGATAGAAACAGAGAATGAGGTTTGAAGGCATTAACATGAGATATAATGGTGCCCCAGACCGGGTCATAGTAGTGGTAATGGTGAGAAGTGATCATATTCTGCATTGTGGTAGACTGCATGAGGAATGTGAAGAAAGGAGTAAAGGATGACTACACTTTCTAATCTTTTAATTGTATTAAGAACTTTGAAAGAAAATGTCTTTGTTCCTATTTATGAACTAGGAAACTAAAGACGTATAGCTTAGTTTTGACTTGCTGAAGTCACATAGTTGGTGAGTGCAGAAGTAGGTTTCAAACCCAGATTTGTCCTGACCCCAAAACCCATATTCTTTTTACTGCACCATAATTTAAAATATGTAGTACAATACTTCAATATATTACATAATTTGTTCTGTTTATTTTCTTTTCACAGAGTCAAATTCTTTTTAAAAATTTCAGTTAGTAGATAAAAATAGTTTATGTAACCATAGGTATTATAAATTTAATCAACATATGATTATTTTATTAGGCTAAATTTATTTGCCTACCTTGCATATGCTTTACAATTTTGATACCCAAGAAGTTCTAAAAACAAGATAATTATCCATTGACATTGGAAGCTTTTTGCATAGATTATTAAACTTACAGAGTGTCTTACTAAAATTAATACTTCTAATCTGCCTGGAGATTTTATTTTTATCTGTTTATGCATAGCATAAGGAAATTAATATTTTTGTTGTATATAAACTCTATTATACAAAAAATGTTTTTAAAAACCTTTTAAATACTAAAATCCTTGAGAGATGCATTATGTTTAAAATCAAAGTAATGGATACAAGTATGGAACATTAAGATAGCATCTGATTTTTTTGCTTTTTATTTTATAGGTGTAAAAGGCTTAATCTTCAGCCGTTAGCTTACCTTTGGCAGAGAAACCAGGAAGATTTGCTCCGAGAGATGATAGCATCTAACATTCAGGCGATCATCATCAAAGTAGCAGCTTTGGGTATGTAGCCAGACTCAAAAGAGAGCTCTGCCTGTTACCACACATATGATGAGTTCACTAATAAGCAATTACAGCAAACAAGGAAGAATGATTTAGAATATAAAAATGAGGAGTCACAGAAAGTTGAGTGAGGGTAACTTTTAAAATGGGCTTTTGACCATTTACCAAAGTAATTAATAGTGAGCCTCATCATTTTATTTTTAAATATATAACTGCCTCTAAAACTGGTATTGCATTATGGACTTTTAAGTTCTTTCTGTAGGGTTTGGAATTCGGATTCATAGGGTACAGGAAATACAGGTTGAATTTTTAACCTTTCAAAAACTATATTTGGCACAACACATGATATTTTCCTTGCATTTTGTTAACATTAATGTTAAAATAGAATTATTGGCTTTGTTTGTGATATCAGAAATAAGCAGAGTAGTGGGTTTTTGTTGGGGTTGGTAAGAAAATGATATTTGAGAAGATGTCATTTCATCAGTTACCATAGACACAATGTAGTAGGCAGGTGGTAATCTGATTCAAATATGGCTATTACACATGAACACATTAATTTGTTGTTTTGCATTTTTATAATTATATTCATTTTCAAGAAACCATAGGGTTTGAGCCCAATGCATTTATTTCATGAACCTATTACAGGAAATGCCCTGGAGCCTCGGGCTTCTCAAAGTCTAAATCATTTGAGAGTGTTTACTTTTGTGATCTCTGAAATAACGAGGTCTCAAGCTGTGGAATATTTTACAAATAAATTCACATTTTAAACAGCATTAAAAGAAAGATCCCATAATATTTCTCCTTGGTAAATACCAAGCTACTCTTTTCTTGTTAAAGTCAAGGTCTCGTCTTTAGTAGAAAGCCTTATTTAGAGAATCTGCAGTTGATAAAAAGAGAAAGATTAAAGTGTGTTGTGTTCTTATTTTTGAGAAAAGGTTGCTGAGCAACTCTTATGATTGGAGTTCTCACTATAGGTATATCTGTAATATAATTTTCTATATGAATCTATATAGAGTATGGTCTCTCCCTTGGATTTTCTAAGATTGCCTACTTCTGTAATGATTTTTATGTGACATCTCACTGGACAGTACACACTCAATCCCGTTTCCTACTAGGGAATGGATAGGATTAGAACCCACAGAGAACCTGCCTCATTAGAAAGACAGAGCCAAAGAATATGACCTTGCTACTTTGATTATAGCATGTAACTGATACTGTATGTCTTTTTAGTTGTATGTGTGGATGTGTGTGTACCTCTAGGTAGGGGTCAGAGATGTTGATAAATTGTATTAAACATTAGGGTAAAGTATAAAACTGAGCTAATGTTTTCTTGGCCTCTCGATGACAAAAGTATAGATTTAAATTTTTCCTGTTAATCCTCACCTGAGGATATTTTTCCACTGATTTTTAGAAAGGGTGGAAGGAAGGGAGAAAGATAGAAGGAAACATAGATGTGTGAGAGACACCATTGATTGGTTGCTTCCCACACACGCCCTGACCAGGGCCTGGGATCAAGCCTGCAACTGAGGTACTTTGACCAGAATCAAACCTGTGCTCTTTGACTGGAATCAAAACTGGGACCCTTCAGTCCATGGACTGATGCTCTATTCACTGAGCCAACCCGGCTAGGGGATAGATGTAATTTTAACACTTACAGCACATAGTTTCTATTGCTTACCTATAGGTATGCAAAGATCAAAGTTATTCTGAAGAACAGTATTAAAGTTTTGTTGAATGGTACATATTTTCTAAACAGACAGAAAAATATAAAAGATGCATTACAGGCTCCCATCCTTTTTTGGTCCTTTTAAAGTTTTCAGAACAGGTTTAAGCCAAAAATGGGAGAGGGATTCAGCAAAGTTTTGTGGCCCTTTACATTATGGAATGGTCTTAGAAAAGGATTGATTCTACATGAATTATACAAATATATTTCTGATAATTGTGTTACATAACCTTGGTGTCTGCAGGCTCAGTGAACTCTTGAAATTTTTACATAATAGCTTAATATTTTACAGGTTTCTGGTTTTTAGACTTATTTAAAGAATCATTAGAACATTGGATTTAAGAACAGTCCTGCCTTTTGGAAATATTTACTTTTAATTATATGAGTATTGAAAACATTTTTGCTATATAATGTTAAATTTTCATAGATCAAGAAAAGCTTCCATGTGTTTTCTAGTCTCTCCTCTCCCACCAAGTACTTCATTTCCCAGGGATACACACCAGAGTTGATGACTGATCACCTTCCTAGATCACATTTATTTTTGGCACATGTATATGCATGTGTAGAAATATTATTATTATTTTATAGGTTTTCTAATACTATACGAATGGTATCTTAAGTCTGTATTGATTGGGAACTTGCCTTTTTTCACTGAACATATCTTGGAGATTTTTTTCTATGTCAATGAATATAGATCTACCTCATGTTTTATCTTTAAGTAATATTTTATTGAAGTGTAGCATAAGTGCAAAAAATTGAACAAATTCTTAGTAAATAACTAAGAATTGATGAATTTGATGAAATTTGATGCATTTCCACATAGTGAAAATAACTATGTAATCAACACCCAAATCCAGATATGTGGCATTTCTGATATCCTCCTAGTCAGTATTTGCCAAAGGTAACAGCTCTCCTGACACTTAAAGCTGTAGGTTAGTTTTTCCTGTTGTTTAATTTTATATGATTGAACCATACACAATTGTGTCTGGCTTCTTTGGCTCAACATTATGTTTATGAGATTAATCCACATTATTGAATAAAGCAATCATTTGTTTACTTCTCATTATGGTATGGAGGTCCATTGTAGGAATGTACCACAATTTAATTGTCCAATTTACCACTGATGATATGTAGGTAGTTTCTAGTTTAGTGCTATTACAGTGGTGCACTCTGAAACATTTTGGTCAACAACGGGCCACATATGCAATGATGGGTCTAAAAGATTGTAACGGAGCTGAGAAATTCCTATTGCCTAGTGATGCATAGCCATCATAATGTAGCAAAATGCATTACTCATGTGTGTGAGATACTGGTGTAAACAAACCCACTGTGTTGCCAGTCGTATAAAAGTACAGCACATACAATGATGTACAGTACATAATACTTGATAATTATAATAAATGACTGTTACTATATTTATTATACTATTTATGTATTTATCATACTATACTTTTTATTGTTATTTTAGAGTGTACTCTTTCTATTTATTAATAAAAGTTTGTTTTTAGCAGTAGCCTTGTACATCTCATGCTTACTACATCTCTTGATTGCAAATTTTCTATTTTGCTTGATTTAATCTGGTGTTGTTTTATATAGTAACAGGCTGTACAGGCTTGTAGTCTAGGAACAGTAGGCTGTACCATGTAGCCTAAGTGTGTATAGGCTGTGCCATTTAGGTTTGTGTAATGTTTGCACAATGAAGAAATCACCTAATGATGCATTTCTCAGAACATATCCATGTCATTAAGTGGCACATGACTGTAAAAATAGTGCTATGAACACATGAGGTCATCTTGTACATTTTCTGCCCGAGATCTAGATTTCTAGTTTTCGTTTTTTTCAGAGTGCCCAGATTTCTTTTAATAGGAATATATATCTATATATATATATATCTAGATATATATATATATATCTAGATATATATATATATTCTGTTTAACAATTAGGACTCTATGGAAAATAATAAAATCTTGGGGAATAATTATTGTCATGGATTATTAGAATTAACAATCAGGAGGCCATATCACTATTTTGGACAGTGTTGAGTGTAAAGGATTATTTGGGTTGAGCAGATGAATGGTATGAGTGTTTTCTCTATGCTTCTGACCTGCAATAGTGTGCAAAGGCTTTGATTTGGTGCTTATACCCTGAGAGGAGTAAGTGCCTTACTCCTTCCCCAAAGTACAAATGGAATTTTTAAAAATAAGAATAAGAATGATCCAAGTGCAAGTAACCCTATACAGAGGGAGACATAATTTAATGTTGCTGGCACAAATGATGACGTGATGGGAATAGGTCATGAGAACCTTTCTCTTGGGAAGCTACAAGAATACTCAGGGGCAGTAACAGATCTGCTGTCTTAGTCACCGTGCATAAGGCTGTATGGTGGAAAAAGTTCTGAGCCATCTAAAAGAAAGAGGGCACAAAGGAGAGAAATAAAAAGTGGAAGGAGAGCAGATAACTGGCTCAACTGGGTGAAGGTGTTTAGATGGCTTCTTAGAAAAATGGAAAGAAAAAATAGGAAATTGATGGAATTGCCACTAAGGATTTACTAAAGCCTTATTATGTTTTAGGAGATAGGAGAGGCATTCTGGAATCACCTTTTAAAACTTTTTAGCAAATTCACTATATCTGTCCTAATCTGGAGGAGTTCAGCCCAATTGTGAGGATCAGAGGGGGAATGGAAAATAAACAGTGGGCTGAATTTGTTCTCTCAGTTAAGCCAAAGAATCTGAAAAAAAAAAAACACACCACAAAACAAACAAACAAACAAAAAACCCCACAACTTCTTAGGATTGTTAGATACTGGGCTCAATGAACAGTAATCCCTAAGGAAGTTAGGGATTGAACACCAAAAGACTCAAAGGTAAAACTTGTAGTGTATAGAGATGCTGTAGTGCAGAAAACCAAAGTAGGACTAAGGTTAAGAATTAAGGAGAGGGTGACATCAGCATCATGCAGAGTGGCATGATCCCTTTGTGTCTCCCCTTCAATCTACAACTAGTGGGGCATCTATAGCCCAACAAAGGTTCCTCTGCTCAACACACTAGTACGCCTGAGAAACTCACACATCTAGATCTGAAGATGAACGAATTGGAATGCATTGGGGAAGCTGAATGGGGGGAATGACAGGGATGGAGCCCATGATCCTGGTTCCTTGGCTACCATGGCTGAGAATATAGTGCCAGTGAACAAGATGGGGTCCACGACTCTGGACCCTCACCACAGCCCCAGCAAAAGAAAAGGAGGGTAACAGTGGTCTCTAGCTCCCTCTCCTGACTGTAGCAGTGCCCTCAGCAGAGATCCAGGTAGCAGCAGCAGAGATGATGCAAGTGTCTATGGCCTCCTGGCCACAGTGGTCCCAGCAGCCATAGGGAACCAGGCAGGAATGGCAGTGGTGCCCTAAGACTAGCTCTTCCCCCACCCTCCCTATACCCCACCATGTCAGGGACCCCGGCAGAGATACTCTGATCAGTGACACCCAGCACTGCAACAACAGTGGCAGCAGCAAGGCACCACCATTAAGAGAAACCAAAAGCTTGCACTATAGAGTCACCTATTGGAAGACAAAAGAAAGGTCTCTGATTACCAGCCTGCTGAATTGTTAAAATAAAAACAATATCTAAATAAGAAAGGTGTCTTCTGTTTCTAGTGCCTCAGCAGAGCAACCCATCCACCAAGGACCACGAACAACCATGGTAACATGGTATCACAAAAAGAAAAGATAATTCTTCAGAAGCCAAACTCAAAGTCATAAAAGATTGTGATCTTTTATGATAGATAATTCAAAAATACCTGTCATAAAGAAACTCAGTAAGTTAAAAGAAAACTCAGAAAGGCAGTTCGATGAGCTCATTAAAGTTAATGAACAGGCCCTGGCCAGGTGGGCTCAGTAAGTTGGATCATCATCTCATACATCAAAAGGTTGCAGGTTTGATTCCAAGTCAGGACACATACTTAGATTGCCGTTAGGGCGTGTAGGGGAGGCAACTGATCAATGTTTGTCTCTCACATCAATGTCTGTCTCTCTCTCTCTCTCTCTCTCCCTCTCTTCCCCCCCTCTCCCCCTCCTCCTCCTCCTCCTCTTCCTCCTCCTTTTTCTCCTCCATCTTCTCCCTTCCTATCTCTGGAATCAATTTAAATAATGCCATATCCTTGGGTAAGCATTGAAAAAAAATGAACAGAAGAGATTGAAACTATAAAAAAGAGCCAAATAAATTCTGGATCAGAATCCTATATAATAAAGAGGTACTATGCAAATTGACCATCACATCCTGGCACAAGATGGCCACCCCCATGTGGTCACAAGATGACTGGCAGGGGAGGGCAGTTGTGGGCGATCAGGACAGCAGGGAGGGCAGTCAGGGGTGACCAGGCCTGGAGAGGGAGGAGGGCAGTTGGGCGGGACCAGGCTGGCAGGGGAGGGCAGTTAGGGGTGACTGGGCTGGCAGGGGAGGGCAGTTGGGAGCAACTAGGCCTGCAGGAGAGGGAAGTTGGGGGGGACCAGGCCAGCAGGGGAGGGCAGTTGGGGGCGACCGGGCCAGCAGGGAGGCATCAAGGCATCAATCAGGCTGGCAGGGGAGTGGTTAGGGGGTGATCAGGCTGGTAGGAAGAAGCGGTTAGGGGCAGGCAGGCAGGCAGGCAGGCAAGCAGTTGGGAGCCAGCAGTCCTGGATTGTGAGAGGGATGTCCAAGATTGGAGAGGGTGCAGGCTGGGCGGAGGGAACCCCCCACCTCAGTGCACAAATTTCATACACTGGGCCTCTAGTTACTGAATAAATGAGATGACAAATGCATTAGAAATAATTGGAAATAGACCAGATCATATGGAAAGAGAATCCGCAAGCTCAAAGACAGATATCTAGGACTGATTCAGGTAGAAAAGGAAAACTAAAATTCTTTTTAAAATGAAAGATCTATACAAGAATATTCTGACTCCATTAGAAAGGGCAACATAAGGATAATGGGTATCCCAGAAGGAGAAGAGGGAGAAGGAAATAGAGAGCTTATTCAAAGAAATATAGATGGGAACCTTCCAAATCTAGGGATGGAGCTGGGCAAGAAGCTAACAAGACACCTAATTATCTCAACACACACACAAAAAAACCTTTTCCAAGATACAATGTATTAAAACTGTCAAACGTTAATGATTTAAAAAAAAAAAAAAAGAATTCTCAAGACAGCCAGAAAAAGAATTAAAAGACAGTAAGCTAAAAAGGAAACCCCATAAGGATATTATCAGGTTTCTCAGCAGAAATTCTGTAAACCAAGGAAGAGTAGAATGATATAGTCAAAATATTTAAAGATATTAACCAACACCATGAATACGCTACTTAGTAAAGTTATCCTTCAGATATGAAGGAGAAATAAAAGCTTCCCCAAACAAAAGCTGAGGGATTTACCATCATAAAACCTGCATTATAAGAAATGTTTTAAGGTGCTCTTCTACCTGAAACAAAAAGACAAAAGTATACAAAACTTTGAGTAAAGTGACAAACAAGCAGAAAATTGCCACTCTGCTTTAGAATAGGATGCTAAATATTTAATTATAACATAAAGGTTAAAAGGTAAAAATACATTAAAAATAATTATAGCTACTTCAATTGAGTAACAAGTATACAACATAAAAAGGGATAATTTGTGACAACAAAAACATAAAAGGGGAGTATGGAAAGATAGAACTTGAATAGGCAACTGAAGACAAGTTGCTATCAGAAATACAGGATGACTTTATCTATGAGACATTTTGAACAAACCTTATGATAACCACAGAACAAAAATACAGAGCTGAGACACGGAACATCATACAGAGGAAATGGAGGGAAAAAAATCATATAAACCCATCAAACTAAAGTAGCAGACGGTCACAAGGGAAAAGAAACAATGGAGATACAGAGCAATCAGAATATGAAAGATTAAATGGCAGTAGTAAATCCCCATCAATAATCACCCTAAATGTAAATGGACTGGATTCACCAATAAAAAGGCTCAGAGTAGCTGGATGAAAAACAAAACAAAACAAAAAAGACCCAACTATATGCTTCCTTCAGTAGACTTACTAGTACCTTAGCTCCAATGACAAACATAGGCTCAATGGGAAGGGATGGAAGATGATACTCCCAGCAAATAGGATCCAGAGAAAAATGGTGTAACATGCTTATATCAGACTATATAGTAAGACGAGACAAAAATGGACATATAATTATAAAGGGGATAAGCCATCAAGAATAGATTACACTTATTAATATATATGTATTCAGCTTAGGAGCACCAAAATATGTAAAGCAGTTACCAATAGAGCTAAAGGGAGAAATACTAGTAGATAGCAACATAATAATAGAAGATTTCAACACCCTACTCACAACAATGGATAGATCATCTAGATGGAAAGTCAACAAGGAAACGTTGGCCTTAAATAACACATTAGACTATATGGACTTAATAGGTATTTTCAGAACTTTCCATTTCAAAGTGACAGATTACACATTCTTAAGTGTACATGGAACATTCTCAAGAATAGACTATGTTGGGACAGAAAAAAAAGCCTCAATAAATTAAGAAGATTGAAATATCAAGCATCTTTTTCAACCACAATTGTATGAAACTAGAAATTAATTACAAGAGGAAAGGTAGAAAAGTCACAAATATGTGATTAAGCAACATCAAAAACTATTGCTTCAATATAGAAATAGATGAAGAAATAAAAAGATACAGAGACAGATGAAAATATGACATACCAAAATCTTTGGGGTACAGCAAAAGCAGTACTAAGGGAA
>NW_005371823.1:2559558-2559819 GCF_000412655.1 Myotis brandtii | reverse complement strand
GGCGCCACCCTCTATCACCCACAGAGCAGGGCCGATCAGGGGGTTGGGGCGCCGCCACTGTGACACTCCGGGCAGGGCCGATGGAGAGGTTATGGCTCTACCCTGTCACACACAGAGTAGGGCCTGTGGGGGCGGGGGTTGGGGCGCCACACCCGGTCACACACACAGCAGGGCCGATCCGGGGGTTTGGGTGCTGCACCCTGTCACGCTGATCCCGGTGCCGGGAGCCTCGCTGCTCCGCTGATCCCGGTGCTGGGAGGC
>NW_005371823.1:2552982-2559215 GCF_000412655.1 Myotis brandtii | reverse complement strand
GTCCGAGCCCGGCTGAATGGAAGCCGGTTTCTGGGGTTTTGTTTAGCTTCTTATTTGCAACATAGTACATAGTTGCTTAGAGTTGCAGCTGAGAGGCCGGCAAGTGAGGCGGGGAACGTTGGAGTCCGCAGTCACTGCAGCAAGCAAGCCCCCTGCTCACTTCAGTGCCTGGCTGCCGGCCGCCATCTTGGCTGACAGTTAATTTGCATATACTCTCTGATTAGCCAATGAAAAGGGTAGCGGTTGTACACTAATTACCATGTTTCTCTTTTATTAGTGTAGACAACCTTCTTAGACTGAATCATGAAGAAATAGGAAACCTGAAAAGAATGATCACTAGTACGGAAGTAGAACAGTAATCAAAAACCTCCCCTCGAAAAACAAAAGTCCAGGACCAGATGGCTTCACTGGGGAATTCTACCAAATATTCAAAGATTTGATACCTAGCCTTCTCAAACTCATCCAAAAAATTGAAGGGAGGCAGTGCTTTCTAACTCAATGAGGCCAACATTTCCCTATTGCCAAAACTAGACCAAGAAAACACAAAAGAAAATAACAAGGCCACTATCTCTGATGAATATTGATGTTAAAATCCTCAATAAAATATTAGCAAATCAAACACAACAATACATTAAAGGGATAATACCACTATTAAGTGGAATTGATTCTAGGGTTGCAAGGAAGGTTCAACATTTGCAAATCAATCAGCGTGCTTGAGGACATTAACAAAATGAAGGATAAAAATTATCTGATCATCTCAATGGATGCAGAAAAGGTATTTGAGAAGCTACAACCTTAATTTATGATAAAACTCTCAATAACATGGCAATAGAAAGAAAGTACTTGCACATAATAAAGGCCATATATAACAAATCCACAACTAACATCATATTTAATGCTTAAAAACTGAAAGCTTTTCCCCTAAGATCAGGAATAAGACAAGGTTGACCATTCTCACCATGTTTATTGAACACTAGAGGCCCAATGCACAAAATTCATGCAAGAGTAGGCCTTTGCAGCCACTGCAGCTGCCTGGATCCCTCCCTTGCAGCCGCGGTGGCTGCCTCGATCTGCGGCTGCAGCCCCGGCTTCGTCCGGAAGGTCGTCTGGAAGGATGTCTGGTCTAATTAGCATATTACACTTTTATTATTATAGATAGTCCTGGAAGTATTAGCAATACTTAATTAGCTAGAGCAATTAGACAAGAAAAATAAGTACCAGTAAAAGACATCCAAAATGGAAAGGAAGTATAAATTTGCTATATGCAGATGACATGATTTTATATATTTAGAAAACCCTAAAGACTCCAACAGGGGAAAAAAATAGTAGAAATAACAAACAATTACAGTAAAGTTGCAGGATACAAAATCAGTATAAAAACCTGTTACATTTTTTGAGAAGTGGTGCAAGCTTATTTTTAATCTTTTCTCTTTTCTTCACATGTATCATATTTTCCATTTTATACTGATACATGTGTCCCTCCCGGGAGAACTTGTAGAGTTCAGGAAGGTGCCCCCATCTGGAATGACAGGGAAGAGGTGGCCCCTCCAAAGACTGCTACCTCCTCAGGGAGTTATCCAAGGTCCTTCTCTCACTTGGCAGATATGAACTCCTAACGAAATGTTGGCCAGAAGGTCAGGTTCCCTGTTGATCTCCTCCACAGCACATTTCAGAGCCAGGGACTGCTAGTAGTGTTGTGGAGCCACCATCATTTACACAGATGCAGAAATACAAGATACTGCCATTAGCAGACTTCTCTTTCCTTCCCAAGGAACTGAGATTCCAGGGCCAGTCAACCACACAGAGTGGTGCTCTGTTGCATTTTTATATACTAATAAGGAACTATCAGAAAGAGAAATGATGAAAACAATCCCAGTTATAATTACAACAAAAAGAATTAAATACCTAAGAATGAACTTCACAAAGGAGATGAAAGACCTTTACACTGAAAACTACAAGGCATTGTTGAAAGAAATTGAAGACACAAAGAAATGGACAGATATTCCTGTTTCTGCAATAGAAGAATTAGCATTGTTAAAATGTTTATATTACCTAAAATAATTCACAGATTCAGTGTAATTCCTATCAAAATCCCAATGATATTTTTAACAGAAATAGAACAAAAAATTCTCAAATTTGAATGGAACCCCAGAAGACCCCGAATAGCGAAAGCAATCCTCAGAAAAAAAAAAAAAAAGCTGGAGGTATCACACTCTCAGATTTCAAACTCTAGTGCAAAGCTATAGTAATCAAAACAGTATGGTATTGACAGAAAAACAGACATGCAGGCCAGTGAACAGAATTAAGATCCTAGAAATAACTCCATATGTATATTGGCAACTAAAGGTCACACAAGCCAAGCATAGAAAATGGAAAAAGGGTAGTCTCTTCAGAATTAAATTAGACCACTATTTTACACCATTCATAAAAATTAATTCAAGATGGATTAAAGACTTGAATGTAAGACCTGAAATAATAAAATACATGAAACGAAACCTAGGCACTAAGTTTCTGGCCATCAGACTCATTGTGAATTTGACTCTAAAGGCAAGGGAAACAGTAACAAAAATAGAAAAATAGGATTACATCAAACTAAAAACCATTTTCACAGCAAAGGAAACCATCAACAAAACAAAAGGACAATCAACCAAGTGAGTAAAGATATTTACAAATGATATTTTTGATAAATGGTTAATATCCAAATGATATAAAGAACTCATTCAACTAAAAAAAAACAACCCAATTAAATAATTGACATAGAATATGAATAGATAATTTTCTAAGAATGATATACAGATGGCCAACAGACATGACAACATGTTCAGTATCACTAATTATTAGGGATAATTATATGAAATATTACCTCATACCTGTTAGAATGGCTGTTATCTAAAAAGCTAGAAATAACAAGTATTGGAGAGGATGTGGAGGAAAGGGAACCCTCATACATTGTTGGTAGGAATGCAAATTTGTGCAGCCACTATGGAAAACAATAGAAATAAAACACTAATTCAAAAAGATATATGTACCTACAGTATTATTTACAATAGCCAAGATATGGAAACAACCTAAGTGTCCATCAATGGATGATGGGTAAAGAAGTGATACACACACACACACACACACACACACGCACACACACACACTGGAATGCTACTCTGCCATAAAAAAGATGAAATATTGTCATTTGTTACACCATGGATAGACCTAGAGGGTATTATGCTAAATGAAATAAGCCAGATGGAAAAGGACAAAAACCATATGATTTTGCTCATGTGGAATATAAGACAAAAAAGTAACAAATGAACAAAAGAAAAGCAAACTCATAGATACAGACAACAGATTGGTAGTTACCAGAGGGCAATGGGGGTGGGGAAAAGGCAAAATAGTAAAGAGGGTTAAATATATGGTCACAGATGGAAAATAGACTTTTGGTGGTGAGTGCATAATAGAGTATACAGATATTCAATGATAATGTTATACACCTGAAATTTCTATAATGTTATTAATCTAGATATAACGGAAAACACTTCTACTGCCTACCATTGCTTAATTTAGTTTTTCAAATAAAGAATATGTTAATGTAAATAGAATTCATTTCAGGAAATTGAAGCATCACCTTTGAAGGAGACATAGTTGAGAAAGGTATAATGAATCGACATTACTGATAATTCCTCTCTGGAATTATTTATGGAAAACCTCTAACACCAGGCATAGCTCTATTTCGTGCACTAATTGACACTCTCATGTGACTACATTTTCCTAAATTGCACAAAAATCACTCACGTACCATGGTAATAACCCATGTTCTGGCTTGATTACTATTGCTTCTGTTTTTTTAGTTGCTCTGTAGGGATTTTTGGTGCTGGTCTTGGAATACTACATCAGACCAAAATAATATTCCTGAAAGCTTATTATGATGAAAAGGACTTGCTAGTCTAAATAGAGACGCTAGAGGGAGCTCTCTTTTAGTAGACTGGCTGCATCTGGAGATGGCCCAGGAGGAACAACAGAGCTTTAAGTGACTGGACTAATAGAGTATTTCTTCTCTAATAGAACATCATATCAGTCAACAGTGCAGGAAGAGTGCCTGTATCTTTACCCAAGAAAGACTATTGAATGTTATAATCACTATGGAAGTTGTTGTTTTTAAAGATGAATGACCAGGAGTGTCTGTCACAAGTCAAGCTAAGGATGCCAATTTATGGGGATACTATGGTTAGCCTAGATTATGATAGACCATTACTAGACAGTGAGGCCTTTATATTTGTTTGCTAATGGACCAGGAACCACAGATATAAAGGGGATTTATCTTTCCCAAGGTGCACTGGTTTGGATTAGACTGATAAAGGAACAACACTGTGTTGTCCTGAAGAGAGTATGTTGCATAATGACATCTGGAAGCAATGACTATTAAAACCTGTACTATGATATCTGGGAAATAGTTATATCTTCAAACCAACCCAGAATTTACTGACCAATCTCTGGTCACTATCCCAGTTACTATAAACATGAATGTGCAATAAGAAAAGTTATTTTTGTTGGGCAAGAAATGGAGAATGGTACTAATGGTAATAATAATTCCAATTGACCTCCTATGCTAACCTGAACTGGGATGTAGCCAATGTGACAAGGAAGGACCTGAAAGGCTGTTCTGATGGTCCTGGATCTCTCCCTGATTTGCTGAGCTGTGTGATTACTTCTATCCTTTAATGATCAGTTAAGGTTGATACTGGATAAGGTCTCAGATTTGTGAGTTTGGTTTGACAATCCAGTCTTTTGGTTTAGCTCACTTTCTCATTTGTTGTGAACTACATTACACATTTAGAGTTGTGAAGAAAATATGTGTACGTTTCTGCACAGTTAAGGCTTCCTGGCAAATTTTTCAGAAACTTGGGATCTAGGCCACTAGTAAAAGGCAAGCATTAGGATTTACTGTATGACTGGATAGACAGTGAGAACTCCAGAGAGATTTACTTCTCTGGAGGTATGTGTTTACATTTCTAGGGTGGGAAAATGAGACCAGGACCTTGGATACACCTCTTGGGTTGTCAAGCTGGAGATACTAGTTTTATCCCTCCTCCCAAGATGTTTTTTTTTTTTTACATTCCAAAGTATGAAGACACAAATCCTTTACTTTTCCAAGGACATTCAGAATGGGAGGGGGAATAACTGTAATTTTCCCTAAGTAAACATTCAGATTTATTTTTTAGGATTCCTTACATACAGTAGATGCAATTACTTGAAAGATCATATTTCATTCTCATCACATTGCTCTTGAGGAAGGATCAGGGTCAGAGAAGAACCAAATGTAATTATCTACTTACTGTATGTAAGTAGTAGTACTATTATGCTCTGCTCCAGGAAACTCATTTTAGCATTCAACATATCAGTAGATATTAAAATTTTAACAATATATGGAACAGTCTCAGAATAGCAATGCTAAAACCACCACACTGATATGATTGTTAAGAACAGTTCAAAATAATTTTTACATATGCTTTCCCAAATTTCCCCTCCCATTTTTAAGAGTTCCATATCTTTTGTTTGAGCATTTAACTATTATATGCTATATACTATTTTAAGCAATTTTATAGTTATAATTAACATAATGTGCAATTCACCCATGTAAAATGTACAATTCATTGTTTTTTAGTAAATTTAAAAGGTCATCTAGTCATCACCACAATCAAATTTTAGAACAATTTTGTAGCCCCAGAGAGAAACCTGTATTCATTAGCAGTCATTTTCCATTTTCCTCCAATCTTCTTCTCCCACTCCCAGTTCTTTGCCCAATAAACTACTTTGCCTCTTTTTATCTTCATAGATTTGCATATTCTGAACATTTCATATGAATAGAATTCTACAATATGTAGTATTTTGTGACTGGCTGCTTGGAATAATAGTTTTAAGGTTCTTCTATATTATACCATGAATCAGTATTTGATTTATTGTATTTCCATATAATATTCCATGATGAATTGTCATTTTTTATCTACACTAATAAAAGAGAAACTTGGTAATTGGCGTACGACCGCTACCCTTCCCATTGGCTAATCAGCATATCCTTATGCAAATTAACTGTCAGCCAAGATGGCGGCCGGCAGCCAGGCAGCTGGAAGCGAACATGAGGCTTGCTTGCTCCAGTGACTGCAGACTCCAACGTTCCCCGCCTCACTTGCCGGCCTCTGAGTTGCAACTCTAAGCAACTATGTACTATGTTGCAAATGTAG
>NW_005371823.1:2539157-2551416 GCF_000412655.1 Myotis brandtii | reverse complement strand
ATTTTTGTGCACCGGGCCTCTAGTATATATATATAGCTTGATTTAATTTGCTAGAACTCTGTTTTGTTAGAACTCTACATTTATGTTCACAACAGGGATTGACCTATAATTTTCTTTCCTATTAATTGTAGATATGGGTAATATCTTTACCTGGGCCTCATAAAACTTTGCAGTATTTCCTTTTTTTCCAATGTCTGAAAGATTTTCTCTAAGATGGTATTTTTTCTTTAGTATTCTGAAGTACTTATTGCTTATGCCATCTGAACGTGGTGATATCTTTTGGGGAAAGTTTTTAATTAGAAATTCCATTGCTTTATTAGATTAAGGCTGTTCAGAATTTCATTTCTTATTTCAATTAAATAAGTTGTGTTTTTCTCTAAATTTATTAATTCATCTAAATTTTGAATATATAGATATGAAGTTCCTAATGTCTTCTTACTGTGTTTTTGTCATCTGTGGAATTCGTAGTAATGGGCATCATCTTCATTCCAGCTGGAGATTGTTTTTTCCTTGCCTTTATTAGTCTTATACAGACCTATTGATTTTAACCTTTAGATTTTGTTGATTTTCTATATTATATGCTGGCGTTCTATTTTATTAATTTCTGCTTCTGTCTTTATCATTCCTTCCTTTATACTTTCTCTTTTAGAAAAACTCAGTTCAATCTTCCTGAGTAGGGAAAATCCATTCTTTCCTACTCTTTGTTTCTTTCCTGTGTCTTCTTTACTCCTCATACAAAACATATCATGTCTGGTCACCAGATGTGTGAGGTTTTTCCCAACACGAAACAATCCTCCATGACACCAGCCTGGTGACCTATTCAACTCAATTCTGACACTGTCTGTCTGAAGATAGCATTAGACTCAGGTAAAGGGCTCAGTCCCATAAAACCATGATCTCTTCAGAAGCCAGTCGCAAGCTCAGGTTAACACCTGTGCTCCTGACCAACAGGTTTCAAGGGCACTTCAGATGCCAGTCACAAGTCCAGGTACTTCTGACTGACTGTCTATGACAACCTCTACCTTTGGATTCAATTAATTAGACTGTCACAGAATTCAGGGAGACATTCACTTGCATTTACCAGTTTATTATAAAAAGATATGAGAAAAGATACAGATGAACTTTACAAAGTTGGTTCTCCTAGCAACCAGCCCCATCCTTAAGCAGGGTCCAAAAGTTACCTCATTAACATAACAAAAGACGTATTTATAGCTCTCATTACTAAGAAATACCAAGGGTTTTAGGCGCTCTTTGCCAGAAATAGACAAAGAACAACTATTTCTTACTATAAATCACAATATCACAATGCCTAACATCAAAATGCTCATCCTCAGTATATTCCATTGTTTGGGATATTTGTAACAAAATTGTTGTTCCAAGAAGATATGCCCTGTTAATTGGGCTTTTGGAGCCTGTGGCACATTACTGTTTTTGCACCTTAGTTTAAGGATCACCTTTTATTTTATTGTGGTTTAATTTGGTTTTTAAGAAAGAGTACTGGACTCAAAATTAAAACATGTCATTTCAATACCGGTTTTATCACTTTTTAGCCTTGCAACCTAGATAATTCACTTAGACACAGACCTTCATTTTCCCAACCTCCCCTGAACAATATTTTAGCATTTGTTCTACTAAACATTTACTACTAAAATGGGACAGTAAGTGTGAAACTTTCTGAATAGTTTAACATCTTATACACATTATTATTACTGCTAGATAGGAATAGGGGTAATTATGAGTAACTTTTGATATTCTGTAATATATGTGAGCAAGTAAAATTAGTGGGTATGCTTTTCTCATTGATTTTATTTGCTGTTTTATTTTCCTGTTTGGCAAAAAAGAAACTTTTTTGTACTGCAGCTATACTGCAACATAAATCCAGTACAACTCTCCTTCTTGTCTTCACCTTTGAAAATCATTGGAAAGTTCCCATGCAGCAGAAGGAATATAGGCAAGACAATTAAGCCTGTGGTTTTCAGTGGAATGGGAGCTAAGATGTCTTTTTCTTTTTGACAAGTTCAGAAAAGTCGGTGTCTAAACTGTAGTTAAATCTTGAGGCTTTTAGGCTTCCAATGCTATACTTGTTAATCTCACATTTTTATTACCTTTGTTAAAGATATTTCAGATCAGATATAGTTATATTTTGGGAGACTGGCGCAGTATTTTTAAATAACAATGTTTTTAAATGACCATTTAAAATGTTTAATATGAAAGAAAGGAAATGAATATTGACATTGATGATGACTTACACTAATTTTTTAGGAGGGAATCTTTGTATTAAGCAGTTAAAAAACATAATTATAATTATGCACAATGTTTTTGCACAAAGTCCAGGTTTTTAAGGGCTTAAAGAGCAAATACCACAAGTACTGTTAGATAGTAATTAGATTCAGATTGTACTTCATTTTATTTCACTTTATTGATTTTACTTCATTTTATTTTTTGGCTACTGGATAAAGAATGATCTTATAAGAATAAATTTCTCACCTGCCTCAAGCAGGAGTAATTAGACATAAGCACACTTAATGGAGCCTGTGTGCTCTGGGGCCATTCAGCTGTGCTTCAGTAATTGCATATTTTCTAAAGTATGAAGGTTGCTTAACATATCAAGTGACAAAGCAGTTGAAGTGCAGGTTACCTGTTTATCTTTTAGTTAAATAACTATATGTACGTTATAAACCAAGCGGTTTTGAATGCTTTAACAAATAATGGACTCTGGTCAGAAGTGAATGCAGCTGATAGGATGGAATGATTATATCTGTGTCTCTAATTCATTAGCCTTACCGTTTCTTCAAACCACTTCTGTTCTTTGCTTCCCTTTATTCTATTTTCTTTCACTGAAAAAGTTCAACTTTCATTTAACATATATTTGAACAAGTAAGTATTACATTATGATAATTTCTTTTTTTTAAATTTAATCTTTACAAATGTACAAGGTTGACTTTGTCCCACATCCCAGATCCACATTAACGAATTAATTTTTTCCTCTAAATATATCTTCTTTTCCCCAAAGACTAGGTCTAATTGTCCTGTCCACAATCTCCTAGGACAGTGATGGCGAACCTATGACACACGTGTCAGAGGTGACACGCGAACTCATTTCTTTGTTAAATGGCATTTAAATATATAAAATAAATATCAAAAATATAAGTCTTTGTTTTACTATGGTTGCAAAGATCAAAAAATTTCTATATGTGACACGGCACCAGAGTTAAGTTAGGGTTTTTCAAAATGCTGACACGCCAAGCTCAAAAGGTTCGCCATCACTGTCCTAGGATCTAGTTTAATATTACCAAAATATTGTCCATATTAAGGATAGAATTTTTTCATTTCAGATAATCCTTTCAATAGTGAATTCTGTTGATATTTAAAATGTGATTTAATTTATTTAAAGTTTTTCAAAGACACATCTCTTATATAAAAGCAACAGATCTTGTGTGTACATGAAAATGTGTATATGTGATATAAAATAAAGTCTACAAAAAAGAAATTCATAGGGGGAAAAAACACACACCTGCAAATAAAAATGGCAACGGAGTGGCAGCAGATATCTCCAGAAAGTGTTAATATGAAAAATTTAAAAATTTTTATGTTTTCTGTATTTCCTACAATGAATAGAAATTGCTTTTTTAAACAGGGAAAAAGATGGAGTGAAAAGGGGACACAGAAATAACTATAATTCAGTGAACAGAGAGTGACCAGAACAAAGACAAGTAATGGTGCCAAGGAGGACTATTTAAAGGAACTATATATTTAGCCTGAAGTGACGGTAGCAGGTTACTGGGCCAAGGAGAACAGGGGTTTTTATAGCGATCTACACTCTTTCAAAGGCTGCTGGTTCTTCCTGTGGCTTCAGAGCACAGTTATAAGAGCCAGTTGAAGTTATACAGTGTAACAGGCCTTGGTTTGCTTTGGAACTTTCTAACATTTGGATCGCTCACATAGTGGCATAGGAGGTTACCCCAGGCCCTTGTGTGAATTGCTTCAAGCTTCTACTGCATGGCCCTTGCTCTTCTTTATATAATACTCTCCTTCGTGCTGAGCTACAGGAGTAAGCAGAAGTTACAGAATTGAGCTAGCAATAAGGGTGCTTTGCTTTTTAAGGGCAATTCCGGCCTCCCATAATGGCTTCTGGCTCTGTCTTAAAGAATGGAGGTTTGTACCATTGGATAATTTCAGACAATATGCCACTGGCTCTGAAGGCATTTCTGTAGAGGGCATTTTAGAAATGGCTTAATTAAAGGCAAATATATACTTTTGGTGACCACTTTGAAGGCAACAGACCTTATTTGAACACATAAAAGTCCGTCTTATTACCTTATTACTTGTTAGTTTTCATTAAAATCTGATGCTTACACAAAGCACAATAATGACAAGCTTACATTCAGTTATGGCTTTCAGATTCCATTCGGTAAGTTAAATTTTGTCGTGTGCTTATCTTGCCATTGCCCTTTATTCTCTTGTTTTCATCTCGAATTAGGAGCACATCTTCCTCCCTACTGTTACTCTGCATCTTGTCTATAGTGAAATTTGTTTGATTGTTTTTAATTTGAAGAGGCTCTCTATCTCTGGAAGAGGTAATCCAATATTAGGAAAGAAAAGAGAAATTGTCCCTGAAACTTTATTTTCATTCCTTAGCAAGTTTTACAATTAATGACAGAAGTTTCTCTGGTGGCCTCTCCGCCCAAAGACTGTGCTTATTTATTTTCCCCAGTAGTCTCATGTGACCTTGTTAAAAGCCTCATTTACTGGTTTACTTCTATCTGGTATTTTATTGACATTTCCAGATAAGTTTAATAGGATGGAGAGAAACACTGTTCTCTTTATAGACTCTGTGGTGATTTGACCTTAGCAGGTTAACCTTATCCTGATGTTCAGGGGAGCTCTTCTTAATTAGACTCTATCACTTTCTCCATTATCACCAGGAGAGCTGCTGCTCTGTAATTCTATAAATCTTAATTTGTTTTTCTTTCTTTCAGAAAAGATACCATATTAGTAAAATCGCAATATTTGGAAACAGTTGCTAGTTTTCCGGATACATTGCATATCCTCATCTGTAGCTCAGCCATTTCACACTTTATTTACTTCAGAAACTCTCAGTTGAATACCATCTGGTCATGGTGATTTATTGCTGTGGAATTTTTCAAGTTGCTCTCTTATTTCCTCCTGGGAGATTGCTCTCCGCCAGTGCCCCACGGATTTTCTCAGAAAGTGACCTTGGAATAGTCGTTTCCCGGGTATCCTCTACAGCAAAGGTCAACACCAAATAAAACTACATTAAACTCTCTGCTGTTTCTCATTCTCCAACTTGCTGTCCTCCCTGCAAGTCCTCAATGTTGGGAGGAACTCAGCAGTGAGTCCAACCACTCCTATTGACTGTTTAGTGCCCATGTTACCTTTTGTCTTTTTATTTTTCAAATGTATCCTTTCCTTGACAATATATTTTTGGTATTTAATTCAGAAAAAAATGTTGTGTTAAAAAATGTTCTAAATACTTTCAACATGTTCATTAATGTCTGGGTGGAATTGTTTGCATGTGTTTTTTTTTAAGGACTATCCACAGATTTCTCTTTTGACCTTTCAAATAATGGCACATATGTCTCTCATAGTCAACGTCCTTATCTGTCTTCCAAGCACCATGGATTGCCTCTTAGAGAGCTGCTAACCATTTTTGTTTTTCTTCAGATTCTTAACATATATTTTTAAAGCCTTACTCTTTGGATTAACATTAAGAGATGCCCATGATAATTGGAACATAAGCTTTAATTGTGCAGCCTTCCTGGGAGCTGAGTTCACTCCTACACACGCTCACCTATGGTAATGCCTATGTTCCATTAATAAAAGGTTTCTTAATGTGCATTCAAGTACAGTTAATTGCTATGAGAAATATATTTCTACCTTTATACAAAGTGCTTTAATACAGGATTTTTAAACTTAAAACTCAAATATTGAAGCATCAAGACTTTTTTTTAACATTTCCAAATGTATTGTAAATTACCTACTATCTTAAATTGAGGGGTGAGGGGAATCAAGATTTAAATATCAAATTCTGAGTATGTGATATAATCTTTTACTCAGATTGAAATACAAATACTATGAGCCCCACAGCGACCCATCTCTGAGTGCAGTGCTTTTTGCTCAGGCTGTAAAGGGGAGTAACAGATTGTAACAGCAGAGGAAATAGGTACTGATTCTGTTCATTTTATTGCTAACATATCTTTTCCTTTACTAGATAAGGCAGGCTGTTAAAAATAAGTTATGCCTATAACTATTTGGTGCTGGTATGGATATGTGCTTTGAATTTTTGAATAGATGAAGATTCTGTGTATTTCAAAGATATTTGAGTGGGTGTGTGTATGTGTGTGTATAAAATATTATATATTGCCTTCTAAGAAATAAATACTATATTTTTATTCTAAAACCCGTCTTTCTACCTTCATATCAACTAAATAGCTCCCATTCCCTCTATTTAAAAAAAAATTCAAAATACACAAAATGGAGTATTCACAAATAAAGATCTTATTTTAACACACATCAATGTCAGCTTACACTAAGACAACTTTCCAATGATATATAACAATTAAACTGAAAACTTATCTGGAAAGATAACTCCACAAGTCTTTTTTTCAGTTTGTCTATTTAGTAGTAAGAATGTTTATACTCTCCAAACAAATATTTATGTTTAGTGCCTTACTACCAATTGTAACTTCATATTTGCCATGGTTGGAAAGTGAGACTTCTTATCTTAGCTGAGGGCTAACAGTTATTTATTAAAACTCCTTAGAGCAAGGATATGTTATAAAGTTTGTAGGGTTTGTCTTCTAATGAATTATCTTTCAGATAGGTACTATTGTATTGGCTGATGTCTCAATTTTTTGTTATGTGTATAGGTCACAGTCAGTGTAAACGTACATAAGAACCAGGTGAGCTATTACATCTCACAGTGCAAGATCTTGTGGTATGTGTTGTAATCAGGATTCTCCAGAGTTTCCTGACTTCTTTTTCTAGGAAGCTCTTCTTTTACTGGAAAAGTCTTAAGACAGACTTTCTTCTGAATTTGATTTTATGTTTACTCAAGCAGACTTTAGTTTAAGTTCTGGGTAGTTTCATTCCTGATATTTTCTTCTTCTTTTATTCAGCAATCTTTTTAGTGGAGTTTGGAAAGGAGGGGGCAATGTATTAACCAGGAACACTCAGAGAAACACAACCGTTAGGATACAAAAGAGATGTATTCTAAGGAATTGGCTCACATGATTATGACAGCTGAGGAGTCCCACAATCTGCTGTTTGCAATTTGGTGACTCGGGAAAGCCAATGGTATAATTCGGTCCAAGTTTGAAGGCCTGAGAACCAGGGGAGCAAATGATGTAAATCCCAGTCTGAACACAGGAGAAGATGAGATGAGAGGTTCCATTTCAAGTACTGAGGCAGAAAAAGAAAGGGGGGGAAGCAATTTCTCCTTCCTCTGTTATTGTTCTATTCAGACCCTTACGGGATTGGATGGTGCCCATCCACATTGCAGGGGTGAGGGGTAATCAGAGACCACTGATTAAGATGTCAGTCTCATCGAGAAACACCCTCACAGACACACACAGAAACAGTGTTTAATCTGGGCACTCCATGGCCCACTCTAGTCTAATCTAATAAAAGAGAAACAAATTGACCATACCTCTGCTACACCCATAAGCCACACCCACATGCCACACCCACCAGCCAATCAGGAGCAGATATGCAAATTAACCCAACTAAGATGGCGGCGGCCACAGAGCTGGAGCGAACAGATGGCTTGGATTGCCCCCGGCAATGGAGGAAGCCAAGCTTCCCGCCTGCCTTGCCGGCCCTGAGCTCCACTCAAGGCTACAAAGTTTCAATTATAGAAGATAAAGAAATCCCAGATACCTGCTTCCAGCCCGCAGCCGCAGCCAGCCTGCAAACAGTCATCAGCCCCTCACCCAGGCTGGCCAAACACCCATGGGGTGAGGGTCCCCAGTGGGGGGCTTGACCAGCCTGCAAACAGCCATCAGCCCCTCACCCAGGCTGGCCAAACACCCATGGGGTGAGGGTCCCCAGTGGGGGGCTTGACCAGCCTGCAAACAGCCATCAGCCCCTCTCCCAGGCTGGCCAGGCACCCCAGCAGGACCCCACCCTGATCCGAGACACCCTTCAGGGCAAACCAGCCGGCCCCCACCCGTGCACCAGGCCTCTATCCTATATAATAAAAGGGTAATATGCATATTGACCCTAACAGCAGAATGACTGGTCACTATGACACACACTGACCACCAGGGGGCAGATGCTCAATGCAGGAGCTGCCCCCTGGTGGTCAGTGTGCTCCCATAGGGGGAGCTCTGCTCAGCCACAAGCCAGGCTGACGGCTGCCAGCACAGTGGTGGTGGCAGGAGCCTCTCCCGCCTCCTCAGCAGCGCTAAGGATGTCCAACTGCAGCTTAGGCCTGCTCCCTGCTGGCAAGTGGACATACCCCGAGGGCTACCGGGATGCCAGAGGGCTGTCTGACTGCCAGCTTAGGCCCGATCCCCTGGAGAGTGGGCCTAAACCAGCAGGTGGACATCCCTCAAGGGGTCCCAGACTGTGAGAGAGCACAGGCCGTGCTGAGGGACATCCCCCCTGAGTGCACAAATTTTTGTGCACCGGGCCTCTAGTGATACATATAATTAACCATCACATGAAGAAAAGAATTAGATGCCTGTGCTCTTGTAACTCTCTTGTCCAATGACCCAATCAAATTTGCATTTTGGGCAGCTCTGTAACTACAGTGTGATTAAAGTTTGATATTCATCAAAGCTATTTCCTGTGCTTTTGCTTCTGACTTCACATACTCTTCTTGAGTAATTTCATCTCATGTCTTCTATTTCTATATTAGTATCTCCAGCCCGGAACTCTTTGCTGGGCTCTAACTCCATATACCTAATTGTAAATTAGATATATCTTCTCTGGCTATTCACTGGTACCTCAAACATGTCTAAAATTGCTCTGCTCTTTACTTTCCTTCCCACACTTTCTTCTGTTCTATTTTGTCTATATCTGGAATAAGTAGGGTTTGCTGCCATCATCTTTTCATTTGGTCAGAATCAGAAACCTGAGACTCATCCTTCCCTTTTCTCTTTCCTGTATTCCCCATGCCCAGTTCACCAGCAAGTACAATATATCCTACCTACTATATGTTGCTCTCAAATCTGTTCTCTTCTTTCCATACCTATTGCCTTGTCTATTAACATCCTCTCTTACTAACTACTGCAGCAGCCCCTTTATTTGCCTTCTTACCTTCAGTCTTGTTTTCTGGCAAGGAATGATTTTTCCAAAAGTCAAATTGGATTGTGTCATTCATCTGCTTACAATTTCTGTCTTCTCTGTGACCTTACATTCAAGTATAAACTCTTTAAAATGAAACAAAGGCTTCTGTATATCTGTTTTTGTCACTTTTTTAACCTCAACTTTCACCCCTTCAGACACTCCAGACTCATATGTAGGTCCTTTCAATTTTCAATACTCATCATGTTGAAAAAACTACTAAAAAGGATTAGGAAGATATTTCTAAAATAAATATATCAAATTCCCCTTTAAATTTTTTTTGTTTGAAACATATCTTTTTCTTTTTATTCATTTTTTAAGATGTGAAACTATATGGTATTTTTAAAGGTTTAATAAAAGGACCGTTTGGGCGAGCACCAGCAAGTATTGGTTATCATTAACTGCATAATTATACTTAATATGATTTATTGGTCATTCATTTCATGGATGCTATCATTTTAAAAGTGAATCCATGAAGTACCTGTGTCTCTTTTATTACTTACGCTGAAGCGAAATGCTAGTTCATAGATTTCAGAAACCAGTTACATGTTGAGATGAATCCTAACACAACCTATAAGATAGATAAGCATTTAGTATTCTAATTGTAGAAATGAAAAATCTGGAAACTGAAATAAAAATTTTCCCCAAAGAGTCATCTATTAAAATGTGAGCTCATTTTTACTTTAAAGATTATATAATATTTCTTATCTGTTCTTTTAAGTACAAATTTAGTCATTGTATTTCTTAAATGCTCAATTACAATATAGTAGTGTGCTCAACTAGAGTCTAGGAACAACAACAACAAAAAGTAATATTTACCAACATAACCATTAGAACTTTTTAAAGTGAGTCTACTTGTTCTGGTGGCCAGTGAGCCTGGAAGAAATAAGGGATCATTAAGAGAGTGTGTGTGTGTGTGTGTGTGTGTGTGTGTGTGTGTGTGTGTGTGTTAACTTCAAAATGCATGGGATATTCCATTCCTGTCTCCATTGAATTTATCAGGAATTATAGGCAGACTGGAAATGACTTCTCAGAGTGATTATACTTTTTCTAATAACACCTACTGATTTTACAGTAAAAGTCTAGGCTACAAAAGTTGAGATGTGAACACAATTCATTTTACTTGACTGTTAAAAATAGCATTATCAAACATTTTGTGATGTTTCTCTTATATCATATATTCGGCTGTCCCGAAGAAATAAACCTCCACTTGGTTTCATGACAGTAGATAATAAATTAACTGATATAATTCAGTTGAGAAGTTGAAATATGCATTGAAAATAATGGGGCATAACATCGTAGGGCTAACATTTATTCATAGATGATGCAATTAAATAAAACAGGCATTAACTTCAAGGTCAGTCAGTAAAGTAATAAAATTGAATGTTTTAATTGAATTGTAATTGCTTCCCATTGATACATGCAAGTAAAGTAAAATAGATGTCAGCTCTGCAAATTATGGTTCTTCCTTTTAATTAATTTCTTAATTCTACACTGAGTTATCTAGTGCCTAGGTCTTGTTCTGGGTTTATTCACCCACCCCATTTCCATCAAAGAATGTCTATAAGATATGATTAAATGGTTAGGTGTCAGGATCTACAGTAAAATTTTTCTGCACTTGAGAAAATTTTGTTAGTAACTTGAAGTAACTTTTTTATTTATTTGAGTTAAAATATACTCTGAATATAACATCATCCTGGATCCTATGGATTGTAATTGTCTTTATTAATATTGATATTTCTTTATATTTATATTTATGTCAATACTAGTAAATATAATCATCTCAATAATTATAAAGATTTTCATAAGAAAGATAGATACATTGAGACTCACATACTATAGCTGACTAATTCAGGAGGTAAAGTGAACAGACTATTAGGTTTTGGTGAAGCCCAGTTTATGTCCATTCATGACCCAGGCTTCACTAGAAAGGAGGCACCTAAATTGAATGAATCTAAAAATGAACTATCTTTTCCAAGCACAGGAATAAATTGAAGTTGAGTTGCATTGAAAAAGGCCATGGACCATTGTGGCTTTTTCACAAACTTTTCAGTCTCTCAAAGGGTTTTAATATAAACACAATCTTATCCTATATAATAAAAGAGAAACATGCAAATAGCCGTCCCTCCGCTACGCTCAAGCCATGCCCACCAGTCACGCCCACCAGCCAATCAGAGTGACTATGCAAATTAACCCAACAAATATGGCAGTTAATTTGCATATGCAGGTGTCAGGCGCCCCAGGAGGCGACGGTGGCCATGGCTGCAGACTCCTGGGACCATTCTTGGCACAGGAGGTGAGCCCTGCCATGCCAAGCCACGCCCACGGGCTCCCAGGACCTTCACCGGCCTCTGGAGGCAAGGCCATAGCCACACCCACAGGCTTTTGGGACTTTAGCTAGTTGGGGAGCTGAGGCCGCCCGCGCCTAGCCACGCCCGCGGGCTCCTGGGACCTTGCCAGTGGAGAGCGGGAGGTTTGGAGGACTTGGCAGAGCAGGAGACTGCTGGACATAGGGCAGAGTGAGAGAGAGGGTGGCTGGAGGGCGCAGTTCCCTCTGTCACCCCAGCTTCCTCATCACAGCTGTGGAAACTGACAGCAGGGAGGAGAAAGTCCCACCCCCACAGAATCAGCCATTGGTCAGACAGTTCTCAGCAGCCTGACAGCCAGCACTCTCATTGACCTGCATCTCAGACCATGACAGTAAAGAGGTGGGACTATGTCTAAAGAACAACTGTTGATGCAACATAGCTGTGCAGCCGAAAGATGCCGGGGTTATCGACAGAAACTGTCTGCAGAGCAGCGTGCGTCTGGTCTTGAAAGAAGGCGGCACCTGCAACAGGATGTATCTGAACACCAGCTACTGGAAAAAACGTCGCTCTGATGCCGAAAAACACCGGCGTTATCGACAGAAAATGTCTAAAGACCAACGTGCCTTTGAAGTTGAAAGAAG
>NW_005371823.1:2515809-2537654 GCF_000412655.1 Myotis brandtii | reverse complement strand
AAGCTGAATGCTCTTTTAAATGATATCTGTAAATTCCATTTATTTGGCAAAGTAATAGTTAAAATTCATGTAATTGAATTTCAGAAAGACGGACTGCCTCGTGCTATATTATTATTGATATTAGTGAGTCCAAATTACGTTCCTCTAATTAATTCCCTTTCAATGTGCACGAATTTCTTGCACCGGGCTACTCTATATAATAATAAAAGCCCAGCCACCCTATGGCGGAATGACCAGAACGACCGTTTGCTATGACGCACACTGACCACCAGGGAGCAGACACTCAACGCAGGAGCTGCCCCCTGGTAGTGAGTGTGCTCCCACAGCTGGAGTGCTGCTCAGCCAGAAGCCAGGCTCACGGCAGCACTAAGGAGCAGTGCACCCAGCAGTATGGAGCGAGCCAACGGGCGGTTAGGAGTGAGGGGTCCCAGATTGCGAGAGGGATGTCCGACTGCCGGTTTAGGTCCAAGGGGTCCTGGATTGTGAGAGGGTGCAGACCGGGCTGAGGGATCCTCTCCCACCCCCGACACCCCCACATGAATTTCATGCATCAGGCCTCTAGTATATAATAAAAATCTTCCTACCACATCCCTGACTAAAATCATCTCATAATCATCCCATGTATGATATTTTCAACTGATTTAGAAGAGATCTCAGATCAGGTTGGCTTCAAGCCATTGATTTTTCAAGGACAGTACTTGAATTGCTAGGGATCTCCATCTGAAATGCATGTCATTTGGGCAGTGATCATGAGGTCTCCAATGACTTGTCATTTTTACAAAGGTGTACTTGTATGATGATCACAGATTCATGTGGAAAAACTGTGCCCAGGGTGGCTTAAGTTTACATATTTTACTGACTCCCTTATCTAAAGGCAAGTCAAATTACTTTATCCATCATTGAATGCAGCTGTCTCTGAAATGAGATGTAACAGCTATTGCTTACCTTAATAGTTCAGAACCGGGATTTGATGACTCTACAATGAATTAAAAGACTGCAAGAAAAATTGTAAGATCACCAGTTTGATCTTCCAGTGCTCACCTGTAGACATTGTATGCTCTTAAATTTCCTTTCATGCTTTTTAGACAGCCATTTATTTACTCCTTGATCCTTGTAGAGAATGCAAACCATAAATTCTTAGATTCAATCATGAAAGACTTTTAAAATGATTTTAATGATGTGTAACCTAGAGCCTGAAAGCTCAATGTGATATGTGTGGGTTGTGTTACCCATATGTATATGGGAATCATGGAATTAAATGGAAGGGAGGCTAAAAAAATGACATCTAGTTATACTGGCCTTGTATATTCATGCTTTAAGTTTTCCAAATTTTTACTCCAAACCCATGACAATAATAGATGAATATATGAAGGAAGAGTATGAAAGACATAGCTATGGTGGAAAACATTATAAACAACTCTGTGAACTAGAAATGAAAAGACACATTCAATAGTAAGCAGGACTGAAGCTGTGGGATGTAATACAAAGCTTCAGGAAGCAAACAGGTGGGAGATCATAATCCTGTGGGGAAACAGACTAAAAGTGCTCCATATGTGGGAGAACCTCAAAGAGATAAAGAAAAACATAACACCCATTAAAGAAAAAGCAATCAATTAGAAAAATAAATCACTCAGAAAGAAACAGCAACCGTGTGATGTGAAAGTAACTAATTAGAAATTTGGGGAATGAAACATTTAAAAACCTCAGTGGGAAAAATAAACTCTAGAGGAGCTAAGTCAGAGGGAATGAGTGAAGCAGGAAAAAGTACTTCACCCAGAAGGCAGAGGGACAGAGGGGGACAAAATGAAAGAGCAGTTTAAAAATCTGGAGGATATTGGGAAATTACAATGTTTGTATATTAGATTTTTTCAGAAAAAAAAATTGAAGAAAGGGCAAAAAAATAGTATTTGCAGATATAATAGTTGAAAATATTCTAAGCTTAAAGAAAGTTGTGTAATTGAAAGTGCATATCAGGTGCTGTGCAATAAAAATAGCATAAATCTCATTAGGAACAACTAATGCTTGAAGGTGTGATATTTTACAACTAAACTATTATATAATGGTGAGAGTGAAATAGGACATTATCAGACATGACAAAACTAGAAGAGTTTACCACTCACAGATTTTCGGTGAAAACTAAAGAATGGACTTCAGATGAGAAATAGATTCAATTCTTGGAGAAATGAATGAAAACGGAGAGCATAGACATTGTAAAATATATTGGTAAGCTTAATTTTTCTTGCACAAAATGATGGAACTCGAATTTAACACAATAATAACAACTAAAATTGAGGAGCTTACTTAGTGTCTAATCAAAACATAATCATTTCTCTTGGTCAAAGGGATGCTAAACATAAATTCTTAGATTTATATTCTAAGAACCATAAATTTTTAGATAATACATCTAGACTAAAATACTGTAGCTTTGAATGTATGTTAAAAATTACAAGTGCTTACTGAAAGAGTAGAAATACAATATATGCTTCCTAAACAATAGAGAAAATAGACAAAAGTCCTTTTTAATCCAATATGAGGCAAAAATTAGCTAAGGAAAAAAATACAAAACTTAATGTAACAAAATCTACAATAAGATGATAGAAACAGGTCCAGACATATAAAGTAAAATAGTTCATCTCAGTTCTTTAGAGTATTATTTATAATAGGATATATTTTTAATCCAATTATATGTAGTTTATAAGAATCTAAAACAAATACAAATTTGAGAATAAATAATGGGAAAATATTAGCAAAGGAAAGCTGGTGTTGTAATGTTGACAAATAGAATCTATATATATAAAAGCCTAAGCGACCGCTCGACCGTTAGACCATTCAACCAGTAGCTATGATATGCACTGACCACCAGGGAGCAGACACAGGCATGGAACAGACTGATGAATCTCAGAAGGAAAAGGGGAGGGGGGAGGGTGGGAAGAGATTAACCAAAGATCTTATATACATACTAGAGGCCCGATGCACGGATTCATGCGCTGGTGGGGTCCCCTGCCTGGCCTGCGGAGATTGGGCCAAAACTGGCAATCCAACATCCCTTGAGGGGTTCCAGATTACGAGAGGGCACAGGCCAGGCCGAGGGACCCCACCGGTGCATGAATCTGTGCACCAGGCCTCTAGTATAAGATAAAAATCACATATGGAGATGAAAAGTCAGTCACTCCTTCTTGATAAAAGGAATAGTCCCAACAAGAGTATTAGAAGTTATGAATTTGTATACACATAACAATATAGCTGTCAATTAAATAACACAAAACTGGCAGAATTACAAGAGATTATTAAAACCAAAATTATAATGGAAGATTTGACCACCTTTTATGAAACTGATGACTTATGGAAACCAAATTATAATAAGGCCATAGGTTTGAAATGCAGAATTAAAAATTGTGATTATGGTTTTGTATGCTTGGGTATAGAATCTTGCTTTCAATAGATAAAGAACACATTTTTCAAGCACAAATGGAACATTCATAAAATTCAATTATGTCTGAATCACAAAGGAACTTAAGTGAATTTTATAAAATTGTCACAATAAAGACTACAGTCTTGATCATGATGCAGTCAAATTAGGAAACAACACAAAATAGTGAAAATAAACAAACATATTTTGACCAAGAGTAATTCTACATGACTCAGTAATAATGACAAAATATTGAAAACTGAATGATAATAAACGTGCCACTTTTCACATCTTCTGGGCTGCAGCTAAATTGGGTCTTAAATTCTTCTATTTAAAAATAAGAAATGTGTAAATATAAATGACTCAAAAAACCAGAAATAAAAGAGCTATTGAGTGAACACAAAGAAAACAGGAAAGGAAATGATAAAAGTAAGAATACAATTTTTAAAATTAAAATGGGAGAAAATATTGAAAACAATACAAATAGCTGGCACTTTGATGAGACCCAAAAACTGTTAAATACCTGACAAGATCTATCAATAAAAGACCAATCACCAATAAAGTATTCTGCAATAAGAAAATTCATAAAACAAATGACAAACCCTAGAAAAAAAACACTGTTGATAAGCACAGGACAAATGGCCTTGGTTTAGAAGTGTTTCAATATTAATAAAAAAGGATGGATAGTCAATTAGAAAAATGGTCAAAGAATATGAAATAAATTTACAGTAAAAAAAAAGATTATAAATCTGGCCATAAATGTCTGAAAAAACATGTTCAACCTCAATCATATAAAAGTAAAGATATGCAAATAAAAATACTAATGAGATAAATACCAATATTTTTATCAGAATGGCAAAAGTTTTAAATTTAATAAGATTTGGTATTGGTGAAAATGTTGGGGAATGCATCTCAGTAGATATGGACAAAGTACTTATATAACATTTGGTCTTTGTTCATGCTCTAAGCATATTTAACAAATCCTATCTAATAAAAGGGTAATATGCAAATTAACCATCACTCCATCACAAAGATGGCGGCGCCCAGTCCTCTCAGCCCTGCCGGAGTTCCCCAGTCCTGGGGGGGCGGCCGCTGAGAGCGGGCAGTGTGAGCGGCCTGGCGAAATGCTTGCTTTGTTGCCGTGGCGACAAGGCAAGAGTTCCACCCCAGGATGGGCCTCTGGGCCATGGAGAGCCTCTGGGCAGCGGGCACGGAGCAGCCAGTCCCCGCAGAGAGCTACTGGCACACAGATTTATGTGCAGGGTTACTAGTATAATCATAAAAACAATAAACAAATCTTAACAAGTGATGTACAAATGGAAACATCCTTAACCCAGCATAGAAAAACAGAATAGTATGGTATTAAATGCTTGGGCTCCACAGCCAGACTGCCTGGGTTTGAATTCTGATTTTATTTCTTGGTAGTGGATGACTTTAGAGAATCACTGAACTTCTCAATGCCTCAATTTTCTCCTGTGTTAAATGAGGACCATAATAGTACTTACTTATTGGGTTGTTTTGAGAATTCAATTAGTTAATATTTATAGAGCACTTAAAACAGTGCCTTGTACATAGTAAGTACTATATAATTTGTTTTCTTAAATAAATAAATTTCACAAGGAAAAGTAATTTCTAACTGCCTTTAGGTTAATTAGCAAACTTTCTCTTGCCTATCCTATCTAATAAAAGAATAACATGCAAATTGACCATCACTCCAACACACAAGATGGCCACCCCATGTGGACACAAGATGGCTGGCAGGGGAGGGCAGTTGGGGGGGACCAGCCCTGCAGGGGAGGGCAGTCGGGGGCGACCAGGCTTGCAGAAGAGGGCAGTTGGGGGGGACCAGGCCAGCAGAGGGCAGGTGTTAATTAGAAGAAATATTTTAGTATCACTATTTGCCCTTTCTCTATAATAGAAGTGTCAGAGATGAAAGACAATTAGTAAAATGTATATGAAAATCCTATATAATAAAGAGGTAATATGCAAATTGACCGCCATGCCCTTGCACAAAATGGCCGCCCCCATGTGGTCACAAGATGGCTGCCACAAATGGCCAGCAGGGGAGGGCAGTTGGAGGCAATCGGGCCAGCAGGGGAGCAGTTAGGCATCGATCCGGCTGGCAGGGGAGTGGTTAGGGGGTGATCAGGCAGGCAGGCAGGTGAGTGGTTGGGAGCCAGCAGTCCTGGATTGTGAGAGGGATGTCCGACTGCCCGTTTAGGCCCGATCCCACAAGCAGTCGGACATCCCTCGAGGTGTTCCAGATTGGAGAGGGTGCAGGCTGGGTTGAGGGACACACACCCTCCATCCCCCCTCCCCGTGAACAGATTTTGTGCACCGGGCCTCTAGTCCTATATAATAAAAGGGTAATATGCAAATTGACCCTAACAGCAGAACAACTGCTCAACCAGTCACTATGAGGCGCACTGAACACCTCTCGGTTCCTTTCCCTGGCCAGCAGGCTCTCATTGTCTGATGGCAAACGGGAAACTGGGACTGGGTGGCAGGGGACGTGGGCGGCACCAGATCAAGGCCCCCACCCCACCAGTCACCCCACACCCCTGTGGCAGGGGCAGGGGCTGGCGAGTGGGCAGGAACAGCCGATCTCTCAGTACCCCCCCAACCCCCGGACAGCAGGCTCCAATTGCCCGATAGTAAATGGGGAATCGGGTGTTGGTGACAGCGGGGGGTGGGGCTAGCTGCTGGCAGCCGGGGAAGATGGCCCTGATCACAGGCCAGACCTAGGGACCGTACCTGCGTATGAATTTCGTGCACCGGGCCTCTAGTCTAAGATAAAGATAACTAGGAGTTGTAGCCTCTAGAATTATGGGTTCTTAAAAATGTCTGTTACTGGCCAATTAACCATTTCTAATAGATTAAACAGACACTTGTATATTGCACTGGTGATACTGAAGTAGTATAAAGTAAATTATAGGTGACTTGACACAGACTTACATATGAATGCCAACTCTGTGTTGGCAGAGGTGGCATGTACATCAGTACCTCAGTTGGGAAGGGATTCCATAAACAGTAGTTATTATACATAAACAAGAGAGACCGTTATAATACTCCATATTATATAGCTAAAAGTAAATTCTACTTGGATTAAAGATTGAAATGTGAATAGCAACATTTAAAACTGAAAAGAAAATATAAAAGACTAACTTTATGACCTTGGGCAGGGAAAGGGATAACATCTCTATGTGAGGTTTTAATAAAGATCAAGCCAACTTGAACATTGGTCCCAGGCCGAATCTGATTATTCAAAGTCATTGATTCAACTGTAAAGAACTATTTAAATATGAATTTTATTATGACTTGAAGCAAAATGGGGAGGAAAACGATGAAGTAGTCTTTGTGTTGCAGAAAATAATCCAGGGGCAGATGTGTTTGAAACTAAATTATTTCAAAGAGCCATCATTTCTTCCTGTGTTTATAGATTCAGTGGAATTTTGACTATCTCCCAATTCAATCCCTTTCTTTCTTGTACTTGGTTTTACTGATTGGGCTTTACTTCTGGATGAATCCTGTATATCAGGGTCTGTGGAAGAATAGCCTTTTGCCACTTTCTTCTGTTGCCTGGTTGGCTTATGTTTCATTTTGGGACATTAACCATGGAGTGCAATGTTTCATTTTGGTCTGGATAGCACCATCTTTTTCTAGCTGTATCATACCATTAAGTGAGTCCCATGGTCGAGTATCTGCAAACTTGTAATGCCATTCTCCCGTGTGTTGAGCAAGTTCAAGTAACTTGTAGGTCCACTCTTCATTTTTGTTTTCCAATCTCTGGCAGATTGTCTTTGAGCTTCCTCTGAAACTTACTTCTGTAGAGTAGCTGCTGTTTGGTCTTTTGCATTTATGGCTCTAGTGACTTGCTGCCAGAGTTTCACTGCTTCAATCTCCCTGCTCTTCCAGTTTTACAATGTGCCTTATTAACCTCCATTGCTTAACATCTGGTGTTAGGTACCAGAAAACCTCTGAATTATCAGTCTTTTTGTCATTCATAAAAACTTCACTATCCCAATGGCCTTCCAGAGTAGCTAAGACTTCCTTTCCCAGTTTAAGTTTCCCTACTATCTGATTAACACAGGCACTCACAACTACCTAGAAATGGCTTTAGTTTAAATTCAAGTATTGCACAGTATCTAGTTTTTTTTGACATGTAATATTGATTGTTCCAGCAAGCTCCTGTGTCACTGTGCATAAATAATTCCTTTACAGTGAGCATATGGCATTATTATTGCATAATCTTCACCTCTATTCAAGAAAGTTAATTGTGCTTCTGCATCTAATATTGAAGATAATGAGTTTCCATAGAACTTGGACTAAGCCAGGATACTACCACTGAGGCAAAACCCATCCTTTCAGTACTAACATAAAAGGCAGGTAGTGGTGGGACACCTGTTCAGCAGTATAAAAAGTTTTGCTGTTTGTTCTGAATGAATCCACAAATGACTGAAAGTCTCACCAAGTGTATGATGATAAGGTTCAGTCCCTTTGGTCTTTTATAGAATCCTGACAAATACCATTTCACTGCTTTCTTCAAACAGAAATAAGATTTTCTTCAAAAGCAGCTTCAGTAGGAAATCTGCATGACAATAGTCATATGAAAGTTTATTCACAAAAGAATGTAGGACAAAATAAATGTAGGACAGGTTCATGCCAGGACGGACTTCTCAGCAGTGCCTAGATAAGGCTTTGGTTTTCTTCAGACACCGTTGCTATTTGAGAGACCTCACCTCCCCTCTGAGTCCCTCATGGCTCTGCTCAGTGTAGGTGGTCTCCTTTAAAGGCTCAAGAGGCTCAAGTTTGATATATGTGTCATCTTGCCTTCTGATGTATCTGTGTCACTTTCTTCGCTTTTCCCTATCACCTCATTGTCAGGCACATCATGCTCTTGGTCATTTTCTTTATTGGATTTATCAGAATACATATCTTGGTCCTCAAAATGCTGTTGTTCAATTTCACTATCATTTAACTAGAAGTTGTCGCGACTGGATATTGTTAGCATGTAATAAGTGATATAAAGTCACATGTGTGCTCTCTGATGAAATGCTCAATTCATGTTCCTTTCCTTCCCTGGTCATTATATGTTTAAGGAGACTAGGACATTTCAAAGCCAACTCCAAAACATCCGTTCAACACCTTCCATCTGACTCCAAAGTAGCTCAGATGATCCTGCTAGGAAAGGGCTGAGTTATGAATCCAACTTCTTCACCTTTTGGACCCTTTACTGCCCAAATAAACTGCTCCAAAGGATGAAAAAGTTTGAAACAAAAGCCATCCTTTTATTGATGGATGCTCAACGATTTCACAGGCATTCAGAAGGACTGTTCCTACCTATTGACCATTTTGGGGGGCTTTATAAATCAGTAGCACCTGGGTTTCAACACACACCAACCTTGGTCCAGCTCTTTAAAGCACCACGAATCTTCAGCCAATCAGCCATAGCAGTAACAGACGGGTCTGTGATTGTACTGAGTAACTCCTTCCCAGCTCTTTTCTTCTCGGTAAATTTTTTTCCCACCTTGAGATACAGTATTCTTTTTTAGTGAGCTTGCTTGAAGCTGAACTGCCCTTCTCCAAGTCATTTTGAAGTTTAGACTCAGACTTGCTTTTGACATAGAAAGAGAAGAAGCATTTTTATTTTGAGAAATGTCTTTCTTTCCTCTTTCAAAACCCTGGCTATGAGGATTTGCTGGACTTAAAAAATTGCTGATACAAATCTTTGGTTGGGTTGGATAAACTTCTTTCCCCTGGCACTGACTCATCTTTCCTGGTGTCAGAAGTTGAGATTCTTCACAGTTGTGGTCCAACGACATCTTTGCTATCACCAAGAAGCATCTCTTAAACTTCAGCAACTTATAAATGTGGCAAGATCGAAGTTCGGTCAGCTTCTCCATCTGCCAAACCTACCCCCATAGTGAAAGAAGATAAGGTTATACTTCTCTTTCCATAATGTTAGCCATCTTGTGAATCTGGAAATCCAGTGTGGAGCCCCTGGATTGGCCAGGCATTGGGAGTCCATTCTGGTGCCCTGCATGCGCCTGGTCAGAGCCCAGGCTCAGGGCTCAGTATTACCACTGTGGAGGGACTGCAGGCTCCAACCTCCAGTGGGGGCCGGGGCGGGAACTCCAGCCCTCACCTCCCCTCTGTTTGTCCTGTATTAGTGGTGGCTGCTGCCACTGCAAAAGCCACTGGTTCAACATCTTTAGGAGACTATGCACGTGCTATTGATACATAATGATTTTTCAGTGTTGTCTCTGTCTTTACTTGGAAAATACATTGTCACAGAAGTGGTCATCAAAGTGAAATATTAATTTGACGGTACAACTATTTGTGTTTATATGCTACTAGTGGCCTGGTGCATGGATCCGTGCACAATGAAAGGAAATTAAATTAGAAGAAATATTTTAATATCACTATTCACCCTTTCTCTATAATAGAAGTGTCAGAGATGAAAGAAAATTAGTAAAATGTATATGAAAATAATATATAAATTGATTAATAAATAAACAATAACAACATGATATAACAACAACAAAGACATGTAAAAACATGTATAAAAACATGACATAAAACCAAAAAAACATGATTTAAAAACAAGTGATAAAAACAATAACTGATGAATTGATTAAACTTATTCAATATCTCCCTGTATACCACATTAAGAGTAAAAACACTTTCAGAGTGCTTGACTAATTTCCCGTGTGATGAAGTTTTTACAACTTTAACATCACACGCTCTTCAAACTCTAGAGAAAGCAACATGTAACTGACCATGTCAGAAAACGGGTTCAGGTAGGAATATTCCTACTCTGTCTAGTATTTGTGCTTGTGATTTATTAATAGTCATTGCAAATGCTGGCATCACAGGAAACTGTCTTTGAATTAATTTAAATGGGAGGCCAGTGTCAGACGGGGACAAATCAATTCTTGAAATCAGAACAACCTCTCCTTTTGCAGATCCTGTTAATACTTCAGTTTTGAGAAACACACGCGAGCCATTGGCACCAGCAAGAGCTTTATATGTATCGCACATGTGCGAGTCAACATTTATTTTTAAATTGCCAGTGCACGTCATATGTACCGGCCCGTCGGGCGGATGTATGGTCGGTCACTTAGCCTTTTATATGGTGAATTAACTAGATAAGCCTACCAGTCTACCACTCTTCTATTTTCTATTTATTCTCTAAGTAAGATGTTTGAAGTTCAGATAAAATAGGTATGAATCAGAAAATTCTCACTGTTGTCCATGAGTTAAAAAATAAAATTAAAAACATATAGAGAACTTGTAAAACTTAACACCAATCAAACAAACAATCCAATCAAAAAGTGGGCAGAGGACCTGAAAATACACCTCTCCCCAAAAAGATATACAACTAGCCAATAGATATATGAAAAAAAATATTCAACCTCACTGGCAGTTAGGGAAATGCAAGTCAAAGTTACAATGAGATACCATCTTACACCTGTTAGAATGACCAGTATCAACAAAACAAGCAATAACAAGTGTTGGAGAGGTTGTAGAAAAAAAGGAAATCTCATTCACTGCTGGTGAGAACGTAGATTGGTACAACCACTATGGAAAGCAATCTGGCAATTCCTCAAAAAATTAAGAATAGAGCTACCATATGACTCAGCAACCCCTCTCCTGGGTAGATACCCGAAAAACCCCAAATCATGAATTCACAAAGATATATGCACCCCTATATTTATTGTAGCATTATTCATGATGGTCAAAACATGGAAATAACCAAAGTGCCCTGTGATAGAGGACTGGATAAAGAAGATGTGGTACATATACACAATGGAATACTACTCAACCATAAGAAAGAATGAAATAGCATCATTTGCAACAACATGGATGGACCTTGAGAACATTATGCTAAGTGAAATAAGTCAGATAGAAAAAGCTAAGAACCATGTTTTCATTCATGTGGTATATAAAACTGAAACTTATGAACACAAACAGCACAGTGGTGGTTGTCAGAGGGAAGGGGGTGGGGAGAGTAGGGGATCCTAATATGAGGTGACAAGAGAAGATTTGACTCTGAGTGGTGGACACAGGGTGCAATATACAGATCTTGTAACATAGAAATCCACATATGAAACTTACATGTTCATGTTGACCAGTGTCACCCTAATCAATTTAATAAATACAATTTAAAATATAAATAATAGTAAAGAGGAATAAAAATTAAAATATCAAGGTTTTAAATTTTATATTTTTGAAATGATACTTGTTTTTGTCTGTCCTAATTACATACAATTCCTAAAAAAGGGGGGGGGGCGGTTGAAACAGTGAATCTGGTAGTTGTCACAATGCAATTGAAATGAATTGGAAGAAAACATTTTTCAGGAACAAGAAAAACAGTTATTGAAAGGGAATAAAAGTGTATATTAGCAAAGTACATTTTATTTTAGGGTCAATTTAAAATACACACATACTGGTTTCCAAGTGAGGAGGGGTTGAGGGAAGGAGATATGTCTTTAAACTTTTACTCAGACATTTATTTTAAAAATTGTAAACTTTCTTGACAGGTTTAAGTCCAGATAAGCATCTTGGAAAAACCCTGGATCAAATGGAGCCTCATCTCTTAGAGGTAAGAATTTATCTACATGTTTCTCAAAGTGTAGGCATCTGTAGGTATCTAAAGGGCAGAACAAATAGTGCTATGTTGTAATTATGAAATCAAATTTAATTTAGAAAAACTCAGATATATTCATGATACATTTTTATGAAAACCTTAACGTTCTAATGGGTATTAAAATGTCTAAAATTAATTATAGAAATTATTACCAGCTTGTTGGCCTAAGTAAAAAAGTAAGCTGTATATAAAAGGAAATTGTTCTATCAGAAAGTTTACTTTTATTGAAATGGACATGTTAGGCTATACAAAAAGTCCTATACTCATAAGTATCTGATAATCTTTGTGATTAGATGTTTTTTCATCAGAAATGTGAGTAGAAACTTCCTTTAAAGAATATCTACTTTAACCTCTTCTCTTTTACCAATTAGAAAATTAATTTACAGAGTAGTAAAGAAGTTCCCCAAGTTTTCAAGTTACAATTGCTTAGCCATTATTGTTGTCAAATACTAAATGTGTTCTAAACATTAAAGAAAAATTCAGTTATTTTCACTCTTTTCTATTAACTGTGTTATACAGAGGTGGGTAAAAGTAGGTTTTTAGTTGTGAGTATGCAAAACAGAATTTATTTTTATATTACTATTTATTAATTATTGTATTATTTGTGCTACAACTATAAACCTACTTTTTCCCACCCTGTATTTTACTAGAGTTTTAGGGCAAATGTTATGAATAGTATGGTAGTGTTTCATGAACGAGAATAGTATAATTATTAGAGTTTTTTATTTCACAATCATGATGGAAAAAAGAAAATCACCCTATTTTTATGAAAGAACTTTTATGATCTCCTTTAATGTTATCATTTTCCCTCCCATACTCTTAATTCATCAGCATTGTTAATACCATTGCTGTGATGTGAACTGTTGGCAGTTACACTCTTCATTAACTTTATGGCTTTCACATTTTCTTTGAGTTATTTATATTTGATTATTTTGTAGTTTATCAATATGTACCAAATGCTTAGAAATTCCTAAGATGCTAATTCATTCTTTCTTTCATTAAGCATTATTAAGGACTTAATATGTTCTAGGCAAATAGTAAAGATTAAAATAAAAATGAAATGTTTATATAATTATGACAAATTATATTTGATTTCTAGACAAGTTGGTGTTCATTTATTTAAGTCTATCTAATGGGCATGGTTACTTTCCATGCCCCTCTGATTAGACTCTTCCTAAGGCGATTTGCTTTATGGCCAGCATTGTATCTATGTTCACATCTCTAAACAAGCCCTAAGAAATTCTAAAACAGTGATCAAGTATATCATCTTCTGGTTCCTTGGTATCAGTAACACATTTGAGGCCCTGCCTTTCTAGACTTCTCTGAAAGAGGGTATGCCTTCTTGAAACTGTCGTCCATTGGCTTCTATGATGCCATTCACTCCTACACCTTCTGAGTACTTCCTTAGCTTACTTGTGGGGCTTACCATATATATTTCACCCCTTACATGTTGTAGTTCCATCCATAGCCTTCCTCCTGTGGTAATGTTAGATATCCCCAGGACTTCAACTGCCAATTTTATTCTTATGCCAATTAAGTCTGTTCTTCCATTTCTCATGTGCTCCAGGCATGTGTTAGCACCTTCCTGTCTTAGATGTCCTCAAGCACCTCACCTTAACTGCAGAACTGAACATTTCTTTCCTGGCAATGAGGGATCCCATTGTCTACTGAGTTGTCTAAGCCAAAAAAAGTGAATTGTAATAAATGATTTCACATATTCCATTATTTATGAACTAGAGGTCTGGTGCACAAATTCATGCACTGGTGGGGTCCCTCAGCCTGGCCGGTGATCGGAGCTGATCAGAGCTGTCTCTCCCAGACCCGATTGGAGCCGATTGAGGCTGGATGGCCAGCGGGGAGGGACCGTGGGAGGTTGGCTGGCAGTAGGAGGTTGGCAGTGGGAGCGCACTGACCACCAGGGGGCAGCTCCTGCATTGAGTGTCTACCCCCTGCTGGTCAGTGTGTTGTCATAGAGACCAGTTGTAATGTCACTTAGGATTTTATATATATATAGATAGGGCTCCAAGTTCTTTTAATTCTATCATCTTACTATCTTATTATCTGTTTCTTTTAATCCTTATTGTCACTGCATTAGGGTCTGCCCTAGGTTATTGCAGCAATCTTTTCTCTTTTCCTCTTTTTTTTTGCTTTTTTTTCAAATGTATTGAGGTGACATTGGTTAATAAAATTATGTAGGTTTGAGGTATACAATACTACAATGCATCATCTGTATATTGTATTGTGTGTTCACCACCTCAAGTCAAGTCTCTTTCTATCACCACTTATCCCCCCTATTCCCTCTTGGACCTCCCTGTACCCCTCTTTCCCTTGGATAATCACCCTACTATTATATGTGTCAATGGATTTTTTTATTTAATTAATCCCTTTCCTTTTTATACTCAGCCCACAACCCCTCTCCCCTCTGACCACTGTCAGTCTGTTCTCTGTTTATGAGTCTGTTGCTATTTTATTTGTTAGTTTATTTTGTTCATTAGATTCCACATATGAGTCAAATTATGTGGTACTTGCAGCATTATTTACAATAGCCAAAATTTGGAAGCAGCCCAAGTGTCCATCAGTATAAATGAGTGGATTAAAAAAGCTGTTGTATGTTTATATAATGGAATACTACTCAACCTTTAAAAGGAAGGGTATCTTACCCTTTGCCACAGCCTGGATGGACCTGGAGAGCATTATGCTAAGTAAAATATGCCACTTAGAGAAAGACAAGTACTATATTGCAGCAGTCTTATAGCTTAACTCTATCTCCCACCTGCCTTACCCTTTGTCAATCCATTGTTCACAGTATTGCTATCATGATATATATGAAATACAAATCTGATCATATCACTTTCCTTATAAACTGTGAGTCATTCCCCATTGCCTCAAAACAAAATGTAAACTCCTTAACATGGCACAGTCTGTCTTTGGGGAAAATGAAGGTTGTAAGACAGCCAGTCTCCTATATCTACGCTATCCTTCATTAATTTAGAACTGTTGATGGTTTCCCTAGAGCAGGGGTGGGCAATCCCTGGCATGCGTGCCAAGCATGGCATGCCAGTAACTTTTGCTGGCACGTGAAACCCTCTCTTATAATCTTCCATTTACAGTTTTTTTCTTAATATCGACTTTGTTATTTTTCAGATAAATCCAGTGTAGGTGCATCTTAGATAAATAAATAATTTTACATAACACATTATCTTAAAGACCATAGACATGGCTGACTTTGAAATGCAGTTGATTGAATTTCAGAGTAGCTCAATTTGGAAGCAGAAATTTATTGACCTTAGAGTTGACTTGGAAAACATTGAAAAAAAGCGATTAGAGACAGGAGTACCAGAGAGAAGTGAAAAACTTTGCAACAGTGTTACTCTCCATGTTTTCATCCACATACGCTTGTGAATCTTTGTTCTCAGTGATGAATTTTGTTAAGTCTCGTAATAGGAGTAGCCTGACGGATGAAAGTAGTAGCTCGTGCATATCTCTGAAGGTCACGAAATATAAACCTGATGTAAAATCTCTGTCATCAGTGATGCAGCAGCAAAAGTCCCACTGATAATATCAAACGGAGTCATAAAGTTTTCTGTCGGACTATCAGTGTACATGTATACATTAAAAAATAAATGTATTTTTCATCATCATATACTGTGTTTTTGTCGCTCGAATGAATTTTATTATTTCTTCAAGGTTCTTCACATACGTACACACCTTAAGAGATATCAAGTAGGCGTAACATGTTCTCAAAAAATTAGGGTTGGCACACAGAAGAATTTTGAGTCAGAGATTTTGCTGGTTTTGGCATGCACTCACAAAAAGGTTGCCCACCCCTGCCCTAGAGTGTGTATCCCCATCTACTCCCATGGTCCAATTCCCTTCTCTGCATGCTTTATCTCTCCTTCACTTCACTAAATCCAATCTTCCCTTAAAGCAGTGGTTCTCAACCTTCTGACCCTTTAAATACAGTTCCTCATCCTGTGACCCAACCATAAAATTATTTTCGCTGCTACTTCATAACTGTAATGTTGCTACTGTTGTGAATTGTAATGTAAATATCTGATATGCAGGATGGTCTTAGGCGACCCCTGTGAAAGGGTCATTCGACAGCCAAAGGAGTCACGACCCACAGGTTGAGAACCGCTGCCTTAAAGTCTAAACTCAGCAATTAATACTGTGAGGTTTTCTTGCTTAAATAAGCCTCCTTTGAACTGCCATTTTCTTCTTTGCTAGTATGTAGCACTTCTCTTATACTTTATTTTTCTCTTAAATCATGTTTATTATACAATTCAGGCATGCAATATGTAAAAAGTAAATTCAACCACTCTAAAATAATGAAAAATCTTCCACTGAATCAGAGACCCCAGTTTTCTGTTCTTTTCCAGATCAACCACTCTTTTGTATTCTAATATATCTCTTCAAAAGCATTTTTGCATATGTAAATATATATGCATGCATTTATCCAGTTTTACCTAAATTGGAATATAATATGCACATTATTTTTCATCTTCCATTTTAACACATTAAAAATCCAGTTCATTTGTTTCCACAACATCATTGTGTTCTATTACGTGGATAATATATTGAACCTGTTTTTTATTGATGATCTTTATTCTTTACTGGTATCTTTTATGTCTTTTGCTATTACAAATAACTCTAGATGAACATTATTATACGTATGTTTTGGGGGCATGTATGAGCTTTTCTGTAGGATAAGATCCTAGAATGGAAATGCTGGGTCACAGGGTATATATGTTTTAATAGATATTTAATAGATATTTTCAGCTTTGATGGGATAACTTGCATCAGACAAACTCAATACAAACAACTAGAAAAGCTGTATGAAATTAAAACAAAAGTAATATTGGAAGGCATTAAGGAATGATAAAAACTGAGATAATTTGAATTATCAAAATTCCAGAGAGGATGAAAGTTCTGACTATGGTCTCATTTCCCATTAAGGAACTTTCTGATTAAAAAAAAATAATGCAGGGATGCCAAGAAGTTGAGGATAACACTTCAGCTAAGAAGCTGAGTAGGGCTTTCATCAGCTTAATAGGCTGTGGAGACAAAAATCAGAATTCAGGGCAAACCGAAGCAGAGTGGACCTGGCCAGCTCTGCAGGTTTCCAGTTGGATTCTTAAATGGGCTGCACCCTAAAAGTTAAGGCAAACTGGAAACAGTCCAGTTCTTGCAAATACTTACATCCAACTTTGAATCATATCAATCCTAGACTGAATTAAAGAAATCTGATCCTACTCTTACTGCCTATTTCTTTCCTAAGAACGATAAGGTGGTTCAAAGCCTCAGATTATCTCTAATAGATTTCACGTACAGTTTCTAAAGGCAGTCAAAAATTACCAAGCCAGTAAATTTATTCTTTTTTAATTGCCAACCATCTCAGGAGAACCGATGAGATAACCAAAACAGAGAAAGACACACAATAGAAAGAGTCTCAGAGGATATTTATTTAATCCAATTATCAGTTTAGACTTTAAAGTGCCTATGAACTATTTTAGGGGAGAGTTTGAATTTATATAAAAGAATCAAATTGAATTCTAGAACTTAATAGAATGCCTGAAATTAAGAATACTAGTACAATACATGGGTTTACCAGTATAGTTAATACAGTTGTATAGACAGTTAAGAATTGGAAGAATAGGTGATATAAAATATCCAGACTGAAGCACAGAGAATATATGATGGAAAATCAAGAAAAGATTACAGCAGATGTAAGGGAGAGAAGTTTATCACACATATAATTGGAACTGCAGGAATGGAGAAGAGAGAGGGAAAAATGGAAGTAATATTTGAAGAAATTTTACTTTAGAATTTAGCTGTGCTTATTTTGGCAAATATCTTTCCAGGATGGTATAAATTTCTCTAAAGAGATGAATGAATATTGATGGGTAATTTACATTTTAAGGATTTTTCCCCTTCAATAGTTATCTGAGTATCTTTGTCTCTGGCTTCTCCATAGTCTAATCTTTATGTCCACAGCTCGCCATAAAGAGAGTGCTTAATACATTTTTAGTTAGCAATTTGTTTCTCACCTCTTTCACAGCAGTTATCATACACAACCAAGATTTTCATTCAGACTCTTCTTTTTTCCCTTCATTTTTGCATGTACTCACAAAGGAAACTCAATCAATTGCTTGACATACAAGAGAACAATGATCCTATAAAATAAAAACCTAGTATGCTAAGTGTCCAGTCGTCCGTTCAACCAATCAAAGCGTAATATGCTAATGATATACTAAGGCCGCTCAACCACTCGCTATGATTTACACTGACCACCAGGGGGCAGAAAGTCGACCAGTTGCTGTGACATGCACTGACTACCAGGGGCTGACTCTCCGACCAGTAGGCTAGCTTGCTGCTGGGGTCCAGCTGATTGGGACTGAGCGAAATGGGACAGACATGCCCTGGAGCCCTCCCGCAGTCCCTCCCCAGCTGGCCAACCTCCCATGTGCCTCCCCGGACCCGATCGTGCACCAGTGGGGCCCCTTGGGCTGGCCTGCACCCTCTCACAATCCAGGACCCTGGGGGGATGTCAGAGAGCTGATTTCAGCCGATCCTGCAGGCATAAAAGGCTAATATGCAAATCGACTGCTAAGAATGTCCAACTGACAGCTAAGGCCCACTCCCTACAAGCTCCTGGACTACGAGAAGGTGCAGGCTGGGCTGAGAGACACCCCCCCCACCCCACCCCCGTGCACGAATTTTGTGCACTGGACCTCTAGTTCTAATATAAAAGTGAATGAATCATCAGTCAAACACTATCTTCTTTCTGCAAATAGAGGGTATTTTTTAACTTATTGTCTTAGATTCTATTTTCTGTATTATTGCCTAAGACAAATCAGATTTTAAGGAATGCCTATATCTCCTTGTCTTTATGAATAATGGTATTAACCTCATTAAGTGACATAAAAGATCAAATCCATATTTATTTTTCAATTTGTTGACTCAACTCTCCTGAAGAGGTCAAGGAATCCAAAAGAAGAATGGGAGGAAACAGACAACCTATAGACTTGTATGGGGTGGCAAAGAAAGAGAAAGTTTTGTTCACCTGCCTCAGATCTCCTGAGCCACTTCTCATCTATCTCTTGTATAATGTGGGTCGACATGACTTTTTAATATAGTAAATCAATTTAGCTAATATATTAACCCTTTGCTATAGTGTGTCTAAGAGTTAATATTTTTAAGAGGATTTTGCATATTATAATGATTTTCCTTGCAGAAATGAATATTTTTTAAAATTCTTTATTGTTTAAAGTATTACATATATCTCCTTTTTTTTCCATTGACCTCTCCCCGGCCATTCCCACCCCCAGCACATGCCCTCACCCTCCTACTGTCTGTGTTTATGGGTTATGCTTATATGCATGCATACAAGTCCTTTGGTTGATCTCTTAACCTCCCACCCCCCACTCCCCTGCCTTCCCTCTGTGGTTGGTCAGTCTATTTGATGCTTCTATGTTTCTAGATCTATTTTTGTTCATCAGTTTATGTTGTTCATTCTAATCCACAAATGAGTGAGATCATGTAATATTTACCTTTCTCTGACCTGCTTATTTTGCTTAGCATAATGCACTCCAGGTTCATCCATGCTGCTGCAAATGGTAAGAGTTCCTTCCTTTTTACAGCAGCATAGTATTCCATTGTGTAGATGTACCACAGTTTTTGAATCCACTCACCTGCTGATGGGCATTTAGGCTGTTTCCAAATCTTAGCTATTGTAAATTGTGCTGCTATGGCAGAAATGAATACTTAATTGTGAGAATCACAGAAGTTCATGGCAGGGGTGGTGAATGGAAGGTGATACCTTTAGGCAAGAGTCCTTTCCATAGTTCATTCAGACCCCATGGGGTCAGATGTAAGTTACTTCTGTACCCAGGAGTCCAGGTACAAATACTAATTCTACCGCTTACCTGAAATGGAAGTAATAACAATGGAATGATATGTAAGGTGCTTAGCTCAGTATCCACATTCTTAGTGTTCAATAAAAGTTAGCAGCATTTACTATTATAAGTAAAATTTGCCATTACTAAAGAATAATTCTGAAACTTTTCATCTTTGTAAAATATATAGAAAAAAATGTTAGACACTACAATTAGAGTAATATTTAAAACTCTCAAGGAATTATTAACTGGTATATATCAAGATGTAAGATAGCAGTTCTACCAGAAAAGTGGCAAAGGCTATGGAGAACCACTATGCAGATAAAGAATGTCCCTAAGTTAATATGGATATGAAGAGATGCTCAAACTGATTCAGCATTCAGAAAAATACAAGTTAAAGCAACAGTGAGATGTTACTTTGTACTAGTTTGGCACAAATGAGAAAGATAGATGATGCCAACTTTTGGCAGGTGGTGATTTTATACAACCCCTCTAAGAATATAGATTGTTACTACTATTGTGAAGGGCAATATTGCAGTGCCTAGATTAAATATCCATGTCCTTCTGGAAGGGGCAATATGAATGTCTATTTCTGGAGGAGTCAGTAGTTAAAATGTGGTAGGTTCCCATTATGAAAGACAAGTCTGTCGTTAGAAAAATAATTCAATGTGCATACAACAGCAAAATGCCAAATGAATAAAATCAACATTAAAATAAATTAAAACTATAGGCGCACAATATAATAATACATTTGCAAGGGCATAGATAGGAGATACACATTAAATACTTTTAAATGTTTGCCTGTGATAAAGAAAAAATGGAATATGAATAGAGATAAATGGCAGTTTTTTAAAAATAACATAGAAATACTTGCCTATTGCTGAAAATTTGAGATATAATAAAGTGTAGGGAAGCAAATAAAAAAAACACACACATAGTTCTTTTGCCCCATGAACTGCTAACATGTTGGTATATTCCATAATGGATTCTTTCCTGAGAGTTCCTTGTTCTTCTAGTTCACAAAATTAAATACTTATACGTTTTATTTACATAACTAGGTTCAACTATACATACAATTTGTCTTTTTTCCCTATGTTAAACAATGCTTATTTTTCCACATAACTAAATCTACTTTGAAAATATATTAATTAATGGCTGTGTAGGTTCCATCATATTCATATTCTACATATGATTATATCATCATAAATTTAACAGATTATGTTTCTCTCACATCGATGTTTCTCTTTGTCTCTCTCTCTCTCTCCTCCTCTTCCTCTGTCTAAAAAATAAAATAAAATTTTAAAACTTGCATCAAATTTTAAAGGTTTAGAACTGTTTCTTTAAATGTTTAAGAGTATTTCTATTTTTGTGATATTTTACAATGTTTGTCAAAGTTTGTACTCTCAAATAGTTCTTCAAATTTCAGTGCAACCTTCCTAGTCTCCATCAGACTTATCTCTTGAAGTTGATCATTTGATATTTACCTCCATATCTCTAAATTACATATTTATATTAGTGCTTCATGATTCCCCCCAGCTCCCATCCCCCCACCTTTAGCCATATTTATTGACTTCCCACTCTAGAATATGCAGATTTAGCTGTCTGAACTCCCTTTGCCTCATCACATATGTGCACTTATTCTCTCCTTCCATCTTCCCATATAGTTATACTAGAGGCCCGGTGCACAAAAATTTGTGCACTTGGGGGGCGGGGGAGGGGGGTCCCCCAGCCCGGCCTGTGCCCTCTCGCAGTCTGGGACCCCTCGGGAGATAACGACCTGCTGGCTTAGGCCTGCTCCCGGGTGGCAGAGGGCACGCCCAATCCCTAGGTGCAGCCCCTGGTCAGGCTCAGAGCAGGGCCGATTGGGGAGTTGGGGCGCCGCCCCCTGTCA
>NW_005371823.1:2500786-2514556 GCF_000412655.1 Myotis brandtii | reverse complement strand
GTTGGAGTCCGCAGCAAGCAAGCCTTCGTGCTCGCTTCAGTGCCTGGCTGCCGGCTGCCATCTTGGCTGACAGTTAATTTGCATATACTCACTGATTAGCCAATGAAAAGGGTAGCGGTCGTACGCCAATTACCATGTTTCTCTTTTATTAGTGTAGATTGCAGTTCTAGTTGGGTCAACAGTCAGTGTTTACATTACCGTAATTATGAAAGCCCATTTCCAGCTGAGTTAGGTAATAAACTAATAATAAACCTTTCCTATACAACTTTTTATTTTCCCCTTTGAACTAATTATTATCTTGCTTTCTTCATTTATTTAGTACTCTATGTACTTGTCACTAATTCAATACTATATTCACTGCCAGTTTTCTAATTTCTTATCCAGATGTTCAAACATATTAAGTATTTTGTCAGTTTCCTCCTCTTGTAGAAGCCTTTCCAGGGCCTTCTGACTTGGTGTGATCTAGACCGGTTTCCTTCTATATCTTTAACAAGGCTGTCATCCTAGCATCTCACCATAGTTCTGGAGGTCCCTTTACCTTCCTTCTGTGTTGGAGCTCTTGTTTCCTGGATCCAATGTATTTCTTTGTTTATTCTTATTTTTGTAAAGCATATTCTCTAGAAAATTTTAAAGAAAGGGTACATAGGAGGTATATATTTTTGAAACACTATGCAATAGTATAAATGTCTATATCCTTTTCTCACATTTGATTGATTCTTTAACAGGTCATAGAATTCCATTTTTGAATGTTTTCTTCTGGATCTTGATAGTATTGTTTTACTTATGACAGATTGTTAGGCTGTTGAGAAGCTCAAAGTTATTGTCACTGCTGACTGTTCATATGTGACCTTAATTATTTCTCTCTCCATCTCCTCTATGTGAGTACGTAAGCTATTTCTTTGCTCCTAGAATTGCAAAGTCTTATGCACTGTGACTTGGGTGCTTACGTTTTTATCCATTGTGCTTGGATAGGTAGAATTTTCAGTTTGAAAATTTCAGTTCTGGGAAGTTTTCTTGAATTGATTCACTGGTATTTATCGCCCCTCTGTTTTTGCTTCATGTTATTACTATTAATTAGATGTCTCTTTAATTTTTCTCTCCTACTTTTATCTAATTTATTTTTTCCCTTTCTGGGAGAATTTCTTAATTTTACCTTCAAACTTTTCAATTAACTTTTCTCATATCATATCTTTAATTTCTAAAAAAACTCAGTTTTTGTTCTCTGATTTTTTTTAATCTATAATACTCTATCCTTACCATAATGAAATTCCATTTTTTGTTCCTGGGAGTTTTTTTGTTTTCTTTTTTAGTTTCCTTCTCCCCTGCATAGTCTGTTTTTTACATTAATTTGGTCTCTAGATTCCAATTTAGAGATGTCTTTGCTAATCTTTGGTGTTCTGCTCATATTTAAGAGTAGGGCCTAACATTTTTATATTAAGCACAAAATGTGTTGATGGGGCTTTGTGACTTGATTTTCACAATAGGGAAGTAATGTTGGTTAGGGTCCCAAAAAAAGGTTCTCTAGTCTCTGGTCTTGAAGTGAAGGCATGTTACTGCTTTTTTTTGTTTTTGTTTTTTTTCTTTTAGTTGAGCAGGGAAATTGGGTAGAGTTCTCAGAATCTTGTGTGCATAAATTAAATCCCTCTATTTTTTGTACAGTGTAGTGCCTCTGCCCTCAGCTGTGTCTCATTTTTCTCAGGCCAATTACCCTATAGAGAAGAAACCTCCAGTGTTCTGCTTGGTGGAAGGGAGGCAGTTGCCAGTCAAGAGGGAAGGGATCTAGGGATCTCTGCTTGTTAAACAGACTGCCAATCAACCCTTCTTATTTTGGTGCCCTTTTCATTTCCTTTCATCTCTACAGGTATCCAGTGTCCACAGTTCCTCACCCTATTGTTTTAGAGGAAGGAGTTATTTTGCTGTGTCAATTAGGTTGATCCTCTGCATTCTCCACTGTTGGCCTAGGACTCAGTGTACCTTGTTCTGCTAAACTGGTTGATTCTATCCTTTCTCTCTTCTGTTCTCCATCTGTATGAGTTATGCCTTTTTAAGACACATGTTCCAATAAGGTTTAGAAGGTAGTGAGAGTCGATGCATGGATTCAGTCAGCCATCTTTACCAGCAGCAGCTGCTCTTTATTCAAGAAATTTCTTTTTTTAATATATTTCATTGATTTTTTTACAGAGAGGAAGGGAGAGGGATAGAGAGTTAGAAACATCGATGAGAGAGAAACATCAATCAGCTGCCTCTGCACCTCCCACTGGGGATGTGCCCACAACCAAAGTACATGCCTTGACCGGAATCGAACCTGGGACCTTTCAGTCTGCAGGCTGACACTCTATCCACTTAGCCAAACCATTTAGGGCTCAAGAAATTTCTTAAGATTATCTAACTAAAAGTTGTCTGCTAGATGAAGAGTGAAACCATATTACATTAAAAAATTATGAATGTATAGATTTGGTTGCTTTTCAAAGATTGTTCCCACAGAATTGGGAAATCTGACTTCTAGCCTGAGTCATTGGTAAGCAAATGTGTATTGACTACTTAAGGAGTATATACCACTCTTTTGGGTGGTAGAAGAGCTAAACCAGGTTAAGTGCAATGCAGATTTCAAGTGTAAAGCTTTGTTTCAGGCTCTATTCTATATGTCAACTTGTCTTCCTTATGATTTGACAAAAGCACAATTTGCAATCCCAGCTACCTATCACTTAAACAAAGAGCAAAAGAGAATTTCACCAAAGTTGATTTGATGTTGTGGGTGAGAGATAAAGCATTTTAAGCCTTGTTCTCTACAGTGCTGACTTTATGGAAAGGAACCTTCTTAACTGACCTTGAGAGTCAAGAGGAGGCAGAACATCTTTGACAGGAAATTTTGAATTTTTAACATAACTGAGTTGGTAGGATATATGAAACTTTATAGTTGAGATATCCAATAACTATTATAAATATAAATTACAAGGTGTATTAGAATGTACACTAAGAAAGTAAAAAAAGAATATATGTGCCATAGAATTTCAGAGGAAAAGCTCACATGTTGAGAGAATGCTGAGTAATTTTAGAGATAAATTAACAGCCATTCTGAACTTAAAAGATACGTTGATTTTTAACTGGCTTGATTGTAAGATATTTTGAGAACTGGCAGAGGGAGCTGAAAAGGAAGTTAAAGCTGAATGGTGAAAGATTTTGACTACTGAAGCAAGGATTTGATTATTTAAACAGTGAAAAAACTGGAAGGTTTTAGAGGAAGGGAGTACAATTCTTAAAGGTGTACTTTAAGGAATTTGACCTTTAGTAGTGTCCATTGATTGTTGCTCTGAAAGACGTGGAAGTCCTCCATAGTTAGTGGCTGTTCCAGTGTATAACTTTGAACATGTTCCTCACATTTTCCTTAGTGTGTTTTGTGGATGAACCCTTAATTGCCAATGTCATGTGGTACTAACTGAATTGAATGATAAGTATTTGTAAATACTTCTTAGGTGTCCAGTTCTATGGTAATTGCTATAAGGAGTAAAAAATAAGCCAAATATTTTGAATTTTTTATGGAATGTAGAGTTTAACAAGTAGGGGGAAGGTGTAAGACGGCCATATGACCTGGAGTAGCCAAGGGTGATGTCATGGAAAGGTTAGCACCTAAACTGGTTTGAAGGATTGGGTGAAAATCACATGGATGGTGGCAACAAAGTGAATCAATACGATGAATGAAGATACCTTGGCAAGAAGACATGCAGGGACAATGAGGAATTTGGTTTAAATGAAACTTAAGAACTGGTGTTGGTAGATTAATAAGAAACAAGGTGGGGATTTAGGGCCCAACCATAACTAACCTTTAGAGATGGACCAGCCTATTTGGCGTAAGAAATAACAAGCTATAGAAGGCTTATCAGCAATGATTCATATTATTAAAATATGTCTCAGGAAATTTAGTCTGGCAGCAGTATTTATGGATTTGGGAGAAGAAGAAGTTGGAAATGAAAAAGAGTGTAAGATGCTGATTTAGGAAACAGGTGTGAGGGCTTAGAGTGTGAAGTCCCTGACAGTAGGGATGGAGAACACAACTGAAAGAAAGATTTTGACAGAAGAATGAAAAAGAAATTAGCACCAAATTTCCATAGCTGGGAAATGAAGTCAAATATTAGTCCATGCATAATGACTGGGGAAATGAGAAGCACATATTTTTGTAGAGAAGAACAGGATGAAAAAGAACATGGTAAGCTTGGTTTTTAACATACTGAGTTTTAAATGGTAATATAAACCAAAGGGATATGTTTTGAAACTATGAGCTTGGAGCATAATTGAGATGTTTAGGCTACAGACTTAAGGTTTGTTATTTATCATCATTTTGTAAGAGTTAGGATATAACTTTAGATTCTGCTTTTGTTTAGTTCTAAGCTACGTAACCTTTGCAAATCAATGTAGTTCTCCGCTCTGGAAAAGGGAAAAATAAAATTAGTAGGTATTTGGTTACTTTTTATGCTCTGCACAGTACATTAAGCTTTTCTATGGGGTAGGTCCTGTGTCATCTCTATTTCACAGATCAGCAATCCGACGTGCAGATAGATTGTATGACTTGAGATTGCATAGCTAGAAAGTGACAGAGCTAGGATCTGAACCAACGACTGTTTCCAAGCTGCTGCTTTTAACCAGTTATGCAATGCTGCTTTATTGTGCCTCACTACAGCATGTGCCTTACCTGTTTTTACAATTGTGTATTTATGAAGTGCTTACTAAGCGCCATATTCTATGCTAAGTGCATTTTATGCATTATTTTTACTTAGTCATCTAACAAATCTATGAGATTGCTATAATTTTTTATTGAATTTATTGGGGTAACATTAGTTCACAAAATCATACAGGTTTCACTTGTACAACTCAACAAAATATCATCTGCACACTGCATCATGCACCCATCACCCCAAGCAAAGTCTCTTTCTCTCCCCATTTCCCCCCCACTTTGCCCAGCTCCACCTAGCCCCCATCCGCTTTCCCTCTGGCTATCACCACACTGTTGTCTGTGTATTGTGTTTTATATGTATAATATATAAATAAATATATGTGTGTGTGTGTGTGTGTTTTGCTTAATACCTTCACATTCTTTCATCCAGGCCCCCAATTGACCTTAGGATAATGATTCAGCATGGCTTGTGAAGCCCCATAAGATCGGTCCTCTTTCTAGCTTTTCAGCCTTATCTCACTATTACTTTTCTAGTTATGCTCCAGCTTTGCCAAACTTATTTCAATTTCTAGTAATCATCATGTGCTCTGGGCCTTAACACACACTGTTCCTTCTGGAACCGTTTTTCCTTCTCTCCTGACTTCTCTCTTTTTCCTTCTCTCCCTCCCTCACTCCCTCTAGCATTTCCAAGTTCCTTATCCTTCAGCTTAAGTTTTACCTACTTTGAAAAGCCCTTTGAGTTCCTTCTAGTTAGGTCTCCTGCTATACACTCCACAGGACTCATGCATCAATCAAAGCTACCACTACCCTCTATTGTAATTGCTTGTTTAACATTCTTTCTATACCTCCAGACAGTAAGCTGTTATATGTACAATTTATGTCTGCTCCCATTGTTATCCCCAGCACTTAAAACAATGACAAACCTACAGGTATTCAATAAGTGCATCTTGAATAAGTGCTATGGATGAATATATGCAGCATGCAATTATTTTGTATTTTAAGCATATTAGTTTTCTCTAGATGGTGGGGGGGGGCAGGATGAGGGTGAAGTGCAATTTCATTTGCCTTTTTTTCTCCAATTTTAAAATGACTAACAGATAAATGAGTCTGATTTAAAAGGGGGAAAAAATAATGATGTAACTAGAAATTCTCACAGGACTATTACAATCTTTTAAAGTGATAGAAAATTAAACAAGGAAAGTATAATGCCCTTAACCTTTCAGTTCAATAATCAGTAGCACTCAAATTGAGTTATTATAGATAAGAATATTTATCTATATAAATAAGTGTGTCAGAAAAAAAGTAGACCCACGTAAGTAATTCTCATTTATTAGGAATTTACTTTTTACATGCTCAGACTCCCAAACATTCTTATAAACCATGCAATGACCCAAGTCATTCACATCTGTTCAAAATGTTTTTTAAAAAGCTTATCTTAACAGTGGTTACATGGAAAACTAACGTTCCTGTTATCTGCTCCCATTAAGAACCACCTGCCATAATTCTGCCTGCTGATTCTCTGCTTTATGACCCAACATGGTGAAATCTATCTACTTTGCTCCTGTGAGTTTTTCTACAGAAGTTTCCTTTCCCTCTCTTTGCTTGTGTTTGGCTTTATAGTGTCATTCACATTACTACTGATTCTTGGAGGGAACAGTAGAATTTTCATAGATCCATGTGTCAAGTCTCTAAAGACACATAGTCAGTAGTTGAAATGTGATGGATTCAGAATGATATCACAACCACAAGAATAAGCAAACAAATAAGTGCATAAGTATGCAGGTAAAACTAAAGAAAGGCCTTGGTCCCAATACTGGCAGTAACAGAGTACATCTGTGTTGTCACTCTTCCTTTGGACTAGGAGAGGCAATAAGCAGGGAGAGCTCTGAAATTCAGAACAAAGGAGATGGAATCTTAGTGATGAAGCCTCTACACAAGAGCAGGGAGATTCTGGCACAGCTAGTGAGCATGCTCCAGCTGATTCCAGCCGTGGATAGCCAAACAGATGATCTTACTGTCAGTATCAGAATCATTTGAATAATATAGCTTATATTTAATACAAATCATGGGTGTTGTTTTTCTTTGTTTGCTTGTTTATGTTTTTAATTTCTGGTTTAATTAGGTGACATTGTAAGCTATCCCAACCTTTCTTGGAGATGGATCTTCCTATAGTTTGTGTGCAGCTTGGGAACTTCATAGCTCTCAGTACCCTTGGAACTTTACTGCTACCAATAACCTTACGCATAATAACCATGTTTGTGACTTCTTTTGTTCACAAGGAAAGGCCTTAGATTGCTTTCTCTGTGTCTGTCACTGAAAAATGCTCTAAACACAACATATTTTTTTCCTTCCATATATAGGTCAAAGGGCAGGGGGAAAGCACCAGTTTGGCTGCATATATTCTCATTTACTACCTAATGACTTAGTGCCTGTCTCTCTGAGCCTCCCTTTCAATCTAAAGCAAGTACATCCCTAAAATGTATAGGATTCTTTAAGTTTTCTCATTACACATAAAAATATAGGTTGCTTTCACCTTTTGTAAGGGATTTGGAATTATTAAAAGTCCTATGCTTTATGACATTTCTCAAATGGCTTTAAATACATGTTTTAAGCAGAAATATAAAATAATTTTTCTGTAGTTTGCAATCTATTTTTGGAATTAAAGTTTATTATGTGGATATTTTTTAGGACAAAATAATATGTTAATTGAGCATTGTTGCTATCTAATTTTAAGTTTACTGCTTCTTTTTCTTATTTTTATTTTCAGCTTTCTAAGAAATATGGAGTCCATGTTTGTGGAGAAGGTGGAGAGTATGAAACGTTCACTTTGGATTGCCCTCTATTTAAGAAGAAAATAATTGTGTAAGATATCATTTCAGCATTTTCTTCCCTTTCCTTAAATTTAAGTGATGGGAGAACTTAACATTAAGCCCGAGGCAACTTTTGTTGGGAGAAATAGAACATGTCCTTTAAGTTCACAAACACTCAATTTGTTTAATACCAGTGAAGTCGTCTGAATACCTAAATCAATACTGACAAGACGAGGCCTTCATAGAAGGCTATAAACTTTTTAGACACCGCACTTTCGTTTACTTGCTGATTATGGCCTGCAGTAAAACTGGTACCTACACACTGACACTTTTATCCTTTCATGAAGTGTGAATTGCCTGTATTATTTATCTTTCATTACAGCTACATTTGATAAACTGCCACATCAGTAGCCTGTGGGTTCCATTAACTCCATCCTCTTTCTCCTTTTTTCTGACTTTAACAACACAGAATGGTAACACTAAACATCTCTCTTCAATTATTTCGGGTTATTTTTACAAATAAACTTTGTTTTTTAAGTGAATTCAGTTTATGGTGAGTAGTATGATTTCTTTGCCATAAATTGTTAAAATTAGTGTAACGAAAAACAGGAACTTTCTCCAGTTTGTTACGTTATTACCCATACTCTAATTTATGTCACTCTTCTCATGTGCTGAGAGAGCACTTTATCTGCTTCTCCTAAGCTCCTCTGCTTCTTGGAAAAGATTGTCAGAATTATGCTTGATTTCAGAAACCTCATCTGATGAAAGATTAGAATTTTGTATAGAATGGACAGCTTCAATATTTTCAGCAGTAAGAGGTAACTTCTTTGTACATAGTAATAATGAGGGAAGGAGTGATCTAAGAAAATTATGACTACTGTAGGTGAAGTTTCTAAAAAATACACTTACCTCGTGAAACATGGCCAAGACACTTTTATTACTTTATGCAATAGTCACTCACTCTTGCTGCTTTCATGTTCTCCTAACTTTTTTCCATTAATAATCATCAAGATAATAATTTCTTTGGCAAATATTTATCAAGTACCTATTATGTCCAAAGTTTTCTTCTGGGACCATTGATGTTCAAACAGTTCTTGCCTGAAAAGGCAGGAGGAGGACACATCTATATACAGTGGGGCCTTGACTTACGAGTGTCCTGACTAACGAGTTTTTTGAGATACCATCTGTCTCTCGGCCGATTTTTTGCATTGAGTTGACAGAGTAATTTGAGTTAACGAGCTCCTTAACGAGCTTGGTCTCGGAACGAATTAAACTCGTAAGGCCCCACTGTATATATAAAAGCCTAAGTGACCATTAGACCATTTTACCGGTAGCTGTGATGTGTACTTACCACCAGGGGGCAGACGCTCAATGCACAGGCATGGAAACACGGAACAGACCGATGAATTTCAGAGGGAAGCGGGAGCAGGGAGGGCAGGAAGAGATTAACCAAAGATCTTATATGGATACTAGAGGCCCAGTGCTCTGATTCATGCGCTGGTGGGGTCCCTTGGCCTGGCCTGCAGGGATTGGGCCGAAACCAGCTCTCTGACATCCCCTGAGGGGTCCTAGATTGTGAGAGGGCACAGGCCAGGCTGAGGGACCCCACCAGTGCACGAATCCATGCACTGTGCCCGTAGTCTGTATATATTATGATACAAAATGGTAAAGGGTACAAGTCATGAGAGTGAGTTCATAAATAGAAGATATTTCTCAGACTATGAGGGTCACAAAACAATTCATGAATGAACTGTGCATTAGATGTTATTTCTATGAAATAATACTCTGGTTATTCAAGAAAAGCATTTGCATGCTAGGGTGAAATTACAGTATAATTGGAAACTTGCAATATATTTACTTATTATTATGGGCCTAACCAAATTAGAAAAGAAAAAGAAGAAAACATGATAGGAGAAAAAATGTCAAAGAATAGTGCTTTTCCTGTTTACTTGGCAAGTTGAGGTCCTATATAGCACCCAGAAGACTTTATGGTCAACCTAGACTTATAAGCCATGTACTTCTGTGTACTACATCAGCAGAAGTTACATTTGTCATAGTGCTTCAGACCTGACAGATGCATCTTTTTCACAGCCTCCTTTTGTAGACAAGGAAACCTGAGCCCTGGCTAACACACTGGCATGAGGGGACTTCGTCATGCTATTAGAGAGAGATGACAGGGGAGGTGTCTTAGAAACCACGGTGCCAGAATGAGCCATTCAGTTCACCTGAACTATCAATTACGGAGGCAACTTCTCTGAATGGGGTTGTTCTGTGGGAGTTCTTCCTGTAAGGATGGGCAGGCAAACCAAGGATACCTGATAAGAGCTAACATACAGCTGTGTGCCTGAACACAAGCACAAATGTCTTTTCATTCTTACTTACTTATCCGGAAATCAGTAATCTGATTCTAATGCTTAAGCATCTCCTTTGCTTTTATCTTCATAGGCTCTGCCTCACCTCAGTTTCATCACTTTCTTACTTGATTCCTTTTGCATTTAGGGTTATTATTTGATAGGTACTTATTTATTGCCATTTTAATTCTGCATGGCTAAGTTTCTCTCTCTGTTTCCTCTCATTACAGCAGTCCCTTTAGCATTTATTGTAATGCTGGCTTGCTGGTAATGTACTCCTTTAGCCTTTTTTTGTCTGGGAAGCTCTTTATTTGACCTTCTATTTTGAATGATAGATACCGTAATCTTGGTCTTAGGACCTTGCTTTCCATTTCTTTGAATACTTCATGCTATTCCCTTCTGGCCTGTAGAATTTCTGATGAATATCTGACAAAATAGACCTCCAAGTGAAGGCCATAGCAAGAGATAAGGAAGGCCTCTTCATAATACAAAGAGATCAATACAAGAGGATATAACTCTGGTAAACATATATGCACCCAGTGCAGGAGCACCCAAATACTTAGAGTTTCTGATGAGAAATCAGGTGTCAGCCTTATGAGACCTCCTTTGTAAGTAAGTTTTCTTTTCTTTTGCTGCTTTTACGATTCTCTTTGTCTTTAATTTTTGGCATTTTAATTATGATTTGTCTGGGTGTGGGCTTGTTTGGGTTCTTTTTGCTTGGGGTTCTCTGTGCCTCCTGAACTTGTGTGACTTTTTCCTTTACCAGGTTAGGGAAGTTGTCTGCCATTATTTCTTCAAACACCTTCTCTATTCCTTTCTCCCTTTCTGCCTCTTCTGGCACACCTGCTATTCTAATATTGTTACGTTTCACATTGTCCCACTGCTCCCTTAAGCTGTCCTCCTGTTTTTTCTTTTTGGTCCTCTGATTTGAGTGATATTTTCAACTCTGTCTTCTAATTCACTGATTTAATCCTCAGCTTCCCCTAATCTTCAGTGTATTCCTTCATTGTGTTCTTTATTTGTGTTATGTTATTCTTTATCTCAGACTGTTCTTTTTTCATAGTTACTGTATCTTTTCCATGCTATTGAGCATCTTTACCATCATTAATCTGAACTCTGTTTCAGATAAATTTCTTATCTCTGCTTCATTTAGCTCTTCTTCTGGAGAATTCTCTAGTTCTTTCATTTGGGGTTTGTTTCTTTGTCTCCTCATTTTGGTTGTCTATTTGGGTTTGTGACTATGTATTAGGTAGATCCTCGCACGTCTCAATCTCTAGTGCAGGGCAGTGTTAAAGACTGTTTCTGACTAACATCAGGCAAAGCCTCCAGAGACCACCTCTGCCTACAGACTGATAGAATTGCCCCCAAGGCAATTGTTTTCCTTGCCTTGAGGCCACTTAAGGTGTATCAACTGTCTTCCCCCCAGGCAAAGCAAATGTCTATGTGGGAAAGATGTCCTTTGCTGTGTGAGGGAATGATTCAGCCCAGGAAACTTGGGGTGTCTGCCTTCTGAGCTCTATCCCCCAGTCCCCAGTCCTAGGTTCTGCTCTCACAGCTCCAGTCCACTTCACCCTCCCTCTGACAGAGCACAAGGTTGGTGGCTCCACAGGGAATTTTGTGCATTGGCCCTTTAAGAGGGTGCCTGAACTTTTAGCTTCCACTCCCTGGCAGACAGCACCCCACTGCTTTTCACAGCCAGATGTTATGTGGGGACCCTCCTCAGTTTGGTGCTCTCTGCTGGGGAGCCCAGCTTCAGGCTTAGGTCCCAGAGTTCTCAGTGGCACCCCCCCTCCCACAGCTGAGATATCTCTCCGGGACTTCAGTTGCTGTCTGTGGGTGCCTGGCCAGCCCTTTCATGCCTCCGCCCATCCTACCAGTCTCTATGTGGCCTCCACTTTCGGTCCTCAGGTTCTCTCCTACAAGTTTCCATTGGTTATTTAGGAAGTTTTTCTGTATTTTAGTTGCAATCCCAGTTTGCTCCTGGGAGCATGTCCGTACAGCATCCACTTACTCTGCCACCATTTTTAATCTCTTACTTTATTCCTTTTCCCTAGATTGCCTTCCCATTTCTCCTCACTTTGCTTAATCCTTCCATTTTTAGAGACTTTGGCTGCCATTTCTTCAGTACTTGTTCTCATACCTGAACTCTCACAACACACGGTTGGCACTACTAAAATATCATTGAATTAAATTGTCATTTACTATTGTTTATTTTTATACTAGAGGCCCGGTGCATGAAATTCATGCATGGGGGTGGGTGTCCCTCAGCCCAGCCTGCACCCTCTCCAATCTGAGACCCCTCGAGAGATGTCCGACTGCCCACAGGGATCGGGCCTAAACGGGCAGTCGGACATCTCTCTCACAATCCAGGACTGCTGGCTCCCAACCGCTCACCTGCCTGCCTGCCTGATTGCCCCTAACCACTCCCCTGCCAGCTTGATTGACGCCTAACTGCTCCCCTGCTGGCCCAATTGCACCTAACTGCCCTCCCCTGCTAGCCATCTTGTGTCCACATGAGGGTGGCCATCTTGTGTGTTGGAGTGATGGTCAATTTGCATATTACCTCTTTATTAGATAGGATATCCTATTTTACTTACTTTTATGTATTCCAATTTTAGGTTATAACTAGAGTTTTAGGTTGGGACATATCCTAGTTTCAAAAGGAAAAGAAATTCATCTACATATAAAAAACCTTTGCTCCTCTATAAAATAGAAAATGTCCTATCATGGCTACTGGTAAATGTGATGCTGTAAGTGAATATGCATTGCACACTCTAAAACCATATATAAATGAAATTTATTTTATTTAGAGATAATTTTCTATATGACATAATTAAAAGATTTAAGTGTAGTCCTGTAACTATTTGTTAACAATTGACCATTAATAATATTGGATCCTGTAACTCAGAATTTACTTTTGGGACAAATTTAACAAATTTTCTTATTATATTTGATGTAATGTAATTGACATACAACTAATTGATTATTAAGAATCCCATTTCAAATGTCTGATTCAATTTTTTTTATAAAAAGGGAAAAATCGCCTATAAGAAGAAAAATTAAACTTTTACATGCAAAAATAACTTGATTATAATCAGGGATTTTTTTTTTTTTTAGACACAGATTGACTCTTTCGTATAATGAGAAATTTAGGGAAATCAGGTGGTTCTAGCTATTTCTTATAAGATGCATGTTGCCCCAAATTACAGTTAATGTTTTTAAAATCTTATAGGAAAGACTGGTATAACAATCTTAAAAATTCGAACTAGAACATTTTATAATTCACTTTTTATTCAATTAATATGTGATTACTCACCTATAGATACAAATTTTTAGATCCAAAAATGATTTATTTTTCTGAGGAGCCTTTATGTAAAGAATTACAGCCTTGCCTTTAAGAGAAGTGGAAAATTGTAGGAACTCAAATAAATAACCTCCTCTCATTACTTCTTCAAATATGTATGTGTAGCAATATCAGAAGAACTAAAATCCTAATGTTAATAAAAATGATCATTTTCTTCCCTTTGTAATGAAAACATGGTTTTAATGTCAGTATTTTGTACAACCACATATTTCCATTTGAGTTGTCAATATTACTATACTACTGCTACAAAGATGCTACATATGGGATGGATGGATGGATGGATGGATGGATGGATGGATGGATGGATGGAAGGAATAATGGGAAGAAAGGAAGGGAGGAAGGAAGGAAAGAAGGGCTAAATTCTCCCCACCTATTCCTCTTCTCTACCCATTCAAGACACAGCTCAGCACAGAGCATAATAATGTGGCATTTAGCAGCGATGATGCATCAAGTATTTTCCTTACTGCCTTCTCACATCTATTCTTTATCACCTGGAATTTATTTAAATTTATGAACTATTTTTCTTGTATTTAAGTTTTTAAACCTGTGAAGCTTTATTTTTATTATGCTAGAGAT
>NW_005371823.1:2494384-2500760 GCF_000412655.1 Myotis brandtii | reverse complement strand
TACATGCAGTATGTGTGTAGCAAAAAGTATGTATTTTTGTGAAGATAAGTACTTGAAAACCCAGTGTAGGTCTGTGATAGTTTCAATAGATTGTACATTTATTTGTTTATTTAACAAAAGTCTAATGAGTACCAGTATACTGAGCCAGTGGAAGAGATGGGGTAGAGGGCAGGCAAACAAAGATGAACAACAGGAAGACGAATGCACAAAGTCATGATTATAATGTAGTGGATGTATTGTGAAAGGGCTATCAATGCATTAGCAAAGCTTGGGCAGGAGAAAACAGCACTGTCTGAGGATGCCAGGGCAGGCCTCACAGAAACACTGGAGTGCCTGTGAGGGTGTGTATCCACAGGGAATATCAGTGTGCAGTTGTCTTTTTAGAGGAGAGGTAGGAATCAAGACCATGGCTGAGTCTCAAGGGATAATATTAGGTTTTGTTTGTTTGTTTGTTTGTTTTGAAGTAAGGGGGTAGAGCCTGACCTCACACCGTGGGAGCATGGCATCAGAGAACAGAGGCTGAGACCTCATTCTGCTGCCCCAGATCAGTAAAAGGGAACATGACCAGCTAGTGACTACAGAGAAGTTTCAGCTATAGAAGAGGTATTGAGCACACTTGTTAATTCTATTAATAGGGAGAAGGGAGGTGGGAGGCCAAATGGAAAACATTTTTGTTGTGGCATAAGTGGTATTAATTTTCTGGGTTATTCTGAGGGTGTTCCAGCAGATTCTGTGCTATTTTTCTGAGAGATCCGTTAAGTAGACCAGAGATCTTTGAAAGCTGAGTTTCAGATGATAGTTTATGAAAGAGAAAAGAGCAATAGTGGCATTATTCTGTTTGGGACTAAATACTGTTCATTTGAGATCTGGTTCCTTCCCCGTGGACTCTGGCTTTGTGTGAGTGAGCTAAATGATGTTGGTCAATTGGAAATTACGAATTTTATGGAATACAGAAAAATCATATTCCTCTTTGTTTAATGATTACAATGTTATATATTTTCTGTGGATAATCTTGATTCAGAATGGAGTAGTTACATCAATTGAGCTATTTGCTATCAACCTTCTATTTCCAGTGGGGATAACTTGCATGAGAAGGAAAGGGCTGAAACCCTTTCTCCTGACAGCATTGGTTGGGTTAATTATAGTTTTGGTGCATTCCATTAGCAAGGATATCAAAACCAAGCCGATTAGGTTAGGCATAATTAAGGCTCAGGGTCACTTTCCAAGGCTGCTATCAGGAACAGAGGGATTGAAATTTAGAGTAAGAGTGAGATTGTACACAGGAATTGGAATTGGAATCTGATTGTTGAGCCAAGTGAAGGGCCAGCACAAGCCACTCTGGAGTAAATGGAAAAACAGCACAAGTAGGGCTAACAAACCAAGAGGGTGGGGCCGGAAGAGCAGATGGTAGAAAGCAAGAGGGCCTTCTCTTTATTTTCTCCTTCTCCTGCTGCACATCATACCTGGAGGCAACTTCTGGTTGATGGACACTGTGAAGGCCTAGTAGTATTCTGACTCTTAAATGATTCTATTTCTATTAGAAGATTCTTTTTAATATCATAGAAGCCCTTTTCATTTTTATTTTCTTAAACACTAACAAGATGCATATTTGATACTAAAGGTTCATGAATGGTAGTTGACTTTTGTATTTCCATAAAACAATTTTTTTCTCTATCTCTGATCTTTCAAGGGGAAAGTAAACAGATTTTGCCCACAAAAATTTAGTATTTTGGAGCCAAATATTTTGAGGTTTCTTCTATTGCCACTAAATAACTTTGCATTTCACAAGTTGATTCAAAAAATATCTTACATTAGTTGCAGAGTCAAATAAAGTAACAATTTTGCTGTACTACAATTGGTAAAATGCTAACAATGTGTTAATATAAACAGTGGAACTAGTGCCCGAGGCATTTAAGAAATATGAGGAATTTCTATTTTTAAATTTTAGCTAAAGTGCAAAACACTATTGCTTTATTAATAAATAACAATAAAAATAATTAGTTATTAGAACTTTATGCATAATCTTAGTTATTCACATGTGCTTCACAGGGTATCTTTGATGAAAGTTGAGTTAATTTACATGTATCCATATGGTGCCAGCAAGCAGTTCATACCATTTTACCTGAATGTGGTAATTACTATGTCAGGCAATCAATTTTAATAGCAATGATATTGCAGTGTGAAGAGTTCATCTAGAGCTTAAAATCATCACCAGTGCTGCTTTTGTGAAGGATAATTGAGATTTTGTGTGAAACACTGAATGTATTACCTCATGATAATGAAAAGAATAATGAATATAAAGCACTATTATTTGATGGTTAGCCCATACCAAGCAAATTTTTGAAAATAAAATTGAATAAGAGTTTTAAGTCTTAAAATTGTTCAGAAAGCATTGAGTGAACCTGAAAGTTGAACTGTGTGTCCTCATAAAGATAAAAAGCTTTTTTATTTTTCTTGAAACTTTTTTCTTGACCCTTTTCTCAATTAAATACTGGATTATTAAAAATAGATGTTAATTACTAAATATTGTATACTAGTGGAAATAAATGCAAAATGAGGATATTTTTGGTCTCTTCTGGTCACTAGCAGGAGTGATTTGACACAATTTATGTAGTAAATAAATGCATTATAAAATTTTGTATTTCAGAGATTCATCAGAAGTAGTCATACATTCAGCTGATGCATTTGCACCTGTGGCTTACCTACGCTTTTTAGAATTGCACTTGGAGGACAAGGCAAGTAAACCTGAGATTCCCAGTGATTTCAAGAGACAATTATGATATGTGCATTGGCTCAATATATATATAATACTGTAACAACAGATGAAAAGATAAAAAATGATTTTATCATTAGTGACTTTTTTAGACCTTCTGTCGATAACTAAGAATTTTGCAAATGTTCATAGTTTTAAGAGCTCTATATTAGGCATAATTAAGGCCTAAGTGTAAGATATTACATTTCTGAAGAGTTTGAAAAGAGAAACACATATATATTAATCAAGGAGAAGACAAGACAGTGTATCACCAAATATTAAATTTTCTAGTAAAATAAGAATTAGATAGTTGTGCATAATGCTTAGGGGAAAGGTTTGAGGATGAATTGGATTTTTATCATGCAAAGTTTAATAAAGAAGAAAAGGAGAAATAAAAGCTTTTCAAAAACATCCAAGGGAACAGAAGTACAAGTAAAAGATGGAAAGTGAATTGTCTCCCACACATGCCCTGACCTGGATCAAACCCACAACCTGGATATGTACCTTGACCTGGAATTGAACCCGTCACTTTTGGTACACGGGATGACACTCAAACCAACTGCGCCACACCAGCCAGGGCAGAAGTTTTATTTTAAATACATTGTTTGTCAAGATACAGAAGAATGTCAATTTAAAGATGTGGAAAAGGTAAAGACCTGGATTAGACCCTTTGTAAAAGTTCTGTTTCTTGAGATGTAAGGGATTGGAAAAGGCCTTCAGTATCTTCAGCATTCTATCATCAAGCCTTGAGACATGCCCACAATTATCTATACAATAAGGAATATGAAGAATCAGGAGGGGTAATGGAAATTGACAAAAGAAAGGGAAAATGGTAACCCCAGAAATCTCAGCCTGAGAGAGTTTCCAAAAGTTAGAATAGTTATTGGTGCCATTTTTCTAGAAAAGTTAGGATAAACAGGTTTGGAAATAGATCATTGAATTGGGCCAGAAGATGACTATTGGTGACCTTTTACTAAAAAGCCAGTAACCCTCAAGAGAATGAAGCTATACTATCAAAACATCCTTCAGACCCGCTGAAAGGAGCACTTTAGGTCTCTGCTACATTGGCTGCCATGTGCTCACACAGAAAATCAAAATCACTGAATTCTTGCTTAGACATGTTGGCCGTTATATGTTCTGCTCTACCTAAGTAGCTAGTTATTCACCTGGTGTTGGTATTTCATTGGCTTTCACAGTCCCATTTTCCCTCTTACATAAAAGAATGTTACTTGTTTAATGTGGGATCTTTACTGACACTGAATAAATATGGTGCATTTCCCTTTTTATCTTTTAGGTGTCCCCAGTGCCTGACAACTACAGAACATCTAATTATATACACAATTCTTAAAAAGCATTTTTGAATACTGTTTACTAAGCTGCCATTTCCATATGAAAAAAATTACATAGCATTTTCTCAATTATGATGTCCTGCTTTTTCTCATTACATTTTTATCATCAGAAAAAGTTAATGGAACCATTGATTAATTGGGGAAATGTGGATGCCATGTTCATTATATTGTCAAGTTACTCAGGATTCACCCTGACTTTTTGTGAACACATCCTATTCATGTCCTCTATACTCTGCAGGATATGTGCCTTTTTCTTTTTTTTTTAACCTTTGCTTTATATACCACCCTCACTTCTGTGACATTTTTTACTTTTATCACAATGGTTTGTTTTCCTCTTTGTCTCTTTCCTGCTCTTATGTCTGCCAATAATATCATGGTGCAGAAGCATTTGAAAAAGGATGAAAAGGCAATCACTTAGCCAATCAGATTTAATCTATTGGATGTCACCAAAGTGCTGTATCATTTTTGCTCTCAGTATATTCATTGTTTCAACATTATTGGACAATTAGGAAGACTATCATTAACTCTTATTGGTTATTTTATAACTGATTTTTTAAAAGCAACTTTTTAGTATTACCTGTGCTGATTTTAGGCAGCTTTTTAAAAAAATAGACTTTATTTTTTAGAGCGGTTTCAGATACACAGCAAAATTGAGCAGAATGTACAGTTCCCATATACACCTGCCCCCACACAACATAGTCTCCCCATAATCAACATCCCCCACAAGAGTGGTACATTTGCTACAGTTGATGAACCTATGTTGACACATCATAATTACCCAAAGTCCTGTGCCATATTTATTTTCCTTTCTGCATAAAAATCCATAACAGTGTTATGTTGTTTTCTAAATAAAGAAGATGCTTAGTCATGAATGGAGAACCATCTGATATGTTGCCCTAACATCTTTTTTTCAGTCTGCTCCCAAGACTCCCCTTACATGTATTATTTTCTCCAGTAATATAGAAACACTGGATACTCTCTTACAATGCCTTCTGCTTCTCTTCTGCCTTGCTTTAGCGTATTCTTTCTTCTTTGTCTTCCTTTCTTCTTCCATTTTTTAACTGTTTACATCCTGCCCAGGATGCAGGATTGAATTCAAATATTCTTACACATTTAGCCACACCCCTGGCCTGCCCTAACACTTTGTTTCTTCTGTGCCTGTGACAGATAGCTTAATCAGCTTTATGTTATAGTTGTTTAAGGAATTATTGTGTCTACTAGGTTATAAACTTATTGAGGATTATTCTTTCTTCATCTTCATACTCTCTGTAATAGCTATTCATTCTGCAATAAGAATTTTTGAATTTAACTGATTATTATTTTCATACTTCATTTTTTCTTCCTACAGAATTTTATAGACATGTGCTTTTATTTTATGTTGCATACCATTTAATGAAAGTCATTTTTTTCCTTTATTTTTCTTTTATCTTTGTTGTTGAAGAAAAATGTCCTGAACACACTGAAATGTAAAATACAACCTTTAGAGGGGTTTTTAGTGTAAATTTGTTATAACTAAGATTTTCACTTTGTATATGATAACCCTTAAATTTTTAACCTATTTAAATTTTTCCTTATTAAAATCTTAAATTATTTATGTGAGTGTGTCAAGAATATCAACTAAACATGGTATTCCAAACAAAATAACTGTAAAATGGTACGCTTCAGGTTAAAAATGGGGAGATATATTAAAATTTCTTTTGAGGCCCTAACTTTATTGCTCATGGCAAACTTGATGTTAAAATATACCATACATCACTACAATGACAGGCTTGAGAAAATGAAAAATACAAAGCTTTACATAAATCAGCCAAAAGATCATATTAAAATGCATAACCTTTACAGAAGAATCAAGACTTATTTTTAACTATTCAGAAGCTATTTCTTCTTTATATAGTAGTTGTTTTAGATTTTTCAAACAGCTTTATGGGAAACAATATTTCAAATTAATTATTGGCATAGCCATTGCATTTATAAAGAGACAAGGCTCACAGAAATTTAGCCCCAATTTTACTAATGTATCCTATCACTTAGCACTTAATTTTGTTTTTAACTGAAATAATCATATGGGACAATTACATATGTTATCTACACTAATAAAAGAGAAACATGGTAATTGGCGTACGACCGCTACCCTTCCCATTGGCTAATCAGCATATCCTTATGCAAATTAACTGTCAGCCAAGATGGCGGCCGGCAGCCAGGCAGCTGGAAGCGAACATGAGGCTTGCTTGCTCCAGTGACTGCAGACTCCAACGTTCCCCGCCTGACTTGCCGG
>NW_005371823.1:2477690-2492972 GCF_000412655.1 Myotis brandtii | reverse complement strand
GGCCGGGCTGGGGGACCCCCCCTCCCCACCCCCCCGAGTGCACAAATTTTTGTGCACCGGGCCTCTAGTATACTTATAAAAGCTCACATTCTTAGAAGTTATAACTTAAAAACAGTATATTCTCATAGCCCATTCTTGGCTCTTTCATTTTATTTTGCTTTATTTCATAAATATCAAATATACTGAAAAAAATTATAACATTAAACCATCTCTGTGCTTTTGTTTTTCTTGCCAACAAATACCTGTGAGCACCTACTCTCTTTAAAAGAACTGTTAGGCCTACATGTAATTCACTACAAATATGGGCAAATTACAGTGTAACTATAATTAAAGTTATTGCAGATAATCATTATGAGTACAGTGACACATATCACTGGTTTGGCTAATCTGGACTGAAGTTATGGCCATAATATTGATTCCAGGTGAAAAGTGATGTGTACGATATGATCCTGTTTTTCTAAAAAATACTGGTGGAGGCAGGGAGCTTACATTTTTAGTTATACTTGAAAGATCATAGTAAGAGATGGGCATATAATAATCAGACTGATGACATTGGTTTCTTTGGGGGAAGCGGACATGAAGGGGAAAATACAAAAAAGCTTAATTCTTTATAATTTTTTACTTCATACAATGGGCATATAGTTTTGAATTTTAAAATATTTGATTAAGAAAACTAGGTGAGGGGGTGGTATAGTGAGTTCCGTGATAAATATTTAAATGTTATTCTAAAACATTTTAGCAGTCTAGGTAGAAGGAGACATACTAGGGTCCTTTAGAAGTAAGTGAAAAAATATATATGTGATGACTAAAAGTATTTGAATGGCACGTCTCAAATATGCTGTACACAGGAATTTGCTCTGACCGCTCTTAGCAACATGTTTAAATTTGAAGATCCCCTCCGTGGAGATATGCTGCCACTGCCTTCATGCCACCTCAGAAATACAGGTGTGGGCGAAAGAAGGTTTACAGGCATTCGTACACGAAACAGAGTTTATTCTTGTATTATTATTTATTAATTATTGTATTGTTTTCCATATGAATAACTATAAACCTACTTTTGCCCACCTCAGTATGTTCTTACAGAAGAGACAAAGGAAGAAGATACAGGATGACTTATTTACCAACACTTAGTTTAGCACAATTTCCTAACCCCACCCACCTGCTCCCCATGTTTGCCCTCGGGCTAAAGAGAGAACACTGGTTTGGTAAGAGGGAGCAAGCATGTAGCGGGCTTTACAACCTAATTCCATAAACCTCAATGCTATGACTAGGGGGTCAGGTGGATTATGGCCTTCGGTAGCACTGAATTACTGCTGCTACAAATGGTCAGTGGAGTAGATTAATAAACCAGGCATCAGATTCACCTACATTTAAATAGCTTCTTGACTAATTCCTGTCCCAAATGCATGGATTCAGTAGTAGCAACAATGTACCACTATGTCAGCGAGTTGGGAATCAAACCAGATAGTGGAAGAGAATATGTGACAGACTTATTAGTTTGGGAGAGGATAATAAAATGGCCCAGTTAACTGATTTCCTTATCTACTTTCAAACTCTAATTGGCTACCTTTGTTTCTTTAATTTTTTTTTTTTTTGGTTGTTATGCTCTTCCATGCAGCCTTTTGTTGTTGTTATTGTTGTTTTAAAAAAAAAAACTGTAGTTTCTGATTGGTGTTTTTTAAACTTCCTCTTTGGTGATTTTTTTTATAAAAGAGAAGTGTTATACTACTTATTCGTTTAACATATTTGTTGAGTGCTTACATCTTCATGCCTGACACTGTTCACACAATGGGGATTCAATAGTAAATTAAACATCCAAAAATTATTTCCTTCGTGGGGCTTTTATTTTATGGAATGAGACAGAGAAATTAATCAAATATATAAAATAAAGGAGAAGGTGGGAAAGTTGCCTCCCTGCCATAGAAATGGGTTTGGACTTTATGGAATAAGGATGCACTGAGAATCCTGGGTTTCAGTGGTGATAGATACAAACCCAGATTAAGAGTAATAAGAGTAGTCCTTTTGTTCATATGGCAGATAGTGGTGGTGAACTTTGGTGTTTGGAATAAGGTGTGGAAGGGGTAAGGCTCTTGCCAGAAACCTGTAGATTGTTATTCAGTAAATTGGAAGAGAGGCCAAAAGAAAATACTCAGAATGAAACATAAGGAAAAAACAAAGATAGAAAATATACATTAGAAGTGAAGGAAATAGAAACAGTGGAAAAGGCTTAAAATACATGTAATTAGAGTATCAAAAAGAGAGGAGAGGAATAATGGGATATTTAGTGCAATATTTGAAAAGATATTGGCTGAGAACTTTACAAATCTGATGAAACACACCAAGATACCAGATTCAAGAAGTCTTATAAACCACACACAAAGTAAAAAGATAACCATATTTAGGCATATGCTGATAAAACTGCTGGAAACAAAAGGCAAAGATAACCCAAAACAGCCAAAGTGTGTTAGAAAGAGGCTATTTTCAAAGAAGCAACTATTAGAATGAAACCTAAGTTTTCAAGAGAAAAAAAAAAAGCCAGAACAACAGAATCACATCTTTGGTAGTGCTTTATGAAAATAACTGTCATCCTAGAATTCTGTACCTAGCAAAATATCCTTCAAAAATAAAAATGCAGAAACTTTTAGGATGATAATAATGTATTTGTCAAATCTCATTGATGTATTTCTGGTTTGTTCATTTCACTGTAATATTTGTTCTCAAGAAATAAGTAATTATTTAACTCTAGTTAATAGTGTTCATATTAAGACTTAATATCCTTTTAGTATCTTTTTATGTGAGTCTGCTAGTACTATTCTTTTTTCTTTTTTTAGTATTTGTTTGAAAATTTCTTAAAATCATTTTTGTTTTACACCAACATTTTACTTATGTAAATTTTAAGCACGCAAAAGGTAAAGGAAGGAGAAATAAAGACCTTCTCAAAATATAAGCAACCAGAACTCAACAATACATTAAAAGAATTATACACCAGGACCAACTGAGATTTATTCATGGAATGCAATGATGGTTCAGCATATGAAAATTAACATAACATACTACATAACAGAATAAAGAACAAAAACCACATGATTTTTCTCAATTGATGTAGAAAAGGTATTTGACAAAATTCAACATGCTTGTATGGTGAAAACACTCATCAAACTAAGAATAGAAGGAAATGAACTTAACATAATAAAAACCATAGATGAAAGCCCATAGCTATTATTATACTCAATGGTGAAAAACTGACAGCTTTCCCCCTAAGATTAGGAACAATTGAAAGATGCCCTATTTCACTGCTTCTATTAACACAGTACTAGAAGTCTTAGTCAAAGCAATTAGACATGAAGAAGAAATAAAAGGCATTCAAATCAGTAAGGAAGAGGTATGTACATTTTTTATTGGACATGACATGATCTTATATGCAGAAAACTTTAAGGATTACGCACACAATATTAGAACTAATGAACAAATTTAGCAGAGTTTCAAGATACAAAATTAATGCACAAAATTGAGTTGCATTTATATACACTTAAAAACCTATCTGTAAAGGAAATTAAGAAAACAGTCCCATTTACAATAGCCTTGAAAAAAATCAAATATTTAGGAATAAACTTAACCAAGGAAATAAAAGACTTATACACCGAGAACTACAAAACATTGCTGAAAAAAATTAAAGACATGAATGAAAAGACAGCCCATGTTCATAGTTTAAAAGACTTAATGCTAAGTGACAATGAGATATCACCTCACACCTGTCATTATGGCTGTCATCAACAAATGACAAGTGTTAGCGATGTTGTGAAGAAAAGGGAACCCTAGTACACTGCTGGTGGGAATGCAGACTTGTGCAGCTCTGTGGGAAACAGTATGGAGTTTCCTCAAGAATTTAAAAATGGAACTCCCATTTGACCTAATCATCCCACTTCTCAGAATATATCCTAAGAAACCTGAAACACTCATCAACTTGAATATATGCACCCCTGTGTTCATAGCAGCACAATTTACAATAACTAAGAATTGGAAACAGCCTAAATGCCCATCAGAAGATAAGTGGATAAAAAAATGATGGTACATTTACACAATGGAATACTATACAGCCATAAAAAATAAAGAACTCTTACCATTTGCAACAGCATGGATGGACCTAGAGAGTATTATGCTGAGCGAAATAAGCCAGTCAGAGAAAGGTAAGTATCACATGATCTCACTCATATGTGGAATCTAATGAGCCAAATAAACTGATTATCAAAAATAGACCCAGTGTCATAGAAGCATGAACAGAGTGTTAAACCTCAGAGGAAAGGCAGACGAGGGTGGGTAGGAAGAGATCAACCAATGAACTCTTATATGCATATATGCATAACCCGTGGACACAGACAATGTGGTGGTGAGGGCTGGGGGAGGGAAAGGATGGGAGCAGGCTGGAAGAGGTTAATGGGGGGGGAAAGGAGGACCTATGTACTACTTTCAACAATAAAAAAAAATTTTAAAACAATAAAAAACAAAATAGTAAATAAAAATTTCAAAAAAAAACACAAATTCAATAGTTCATTGGGCTTGATGAAAATTGTTCTTTATGATAACCTTAGACAGTTTTCATCTTTTTAAAGAAATTGTTTCTTTTAGAGCTGAAATTACAGCATCTCAAATAAGTATCCTTCTCCATTCCACTTTTAAGTTCAAAATTAGAGAATTTTGAAAAGTTAAAAAAAGGGCATCTATGGCCTATTTGATGTTCATTAGATCCCTACAGTAGTTTAGATCCACTGAACTAATACACAATAACAAATGTAACCGAGATTGAACACATATTTGCTTTCTTACAGATATGCCCAGTGCTTTAAGTTTATTAATTCACTAGAGGCCCGATGCATGAAATTCGTGCAAGAGTAGGCCTTCCTTCCCCTGGCTCCCGGCACCGGCTTCCCTCTGACACCCGGGACCTGGGCTTTCCTCCAGCCCCGATTTCATCCAGAAGTACTTTTGGGATGACATCCAGTCTAATTAGCATATTAACCTTTTATTATTATAGATATACTTTGTCCTACATTAGATAATTTTATTAGAAAAAATAAAATAAATATAAAAATCTTTTTCAGGAGGGTTAGAATTATAAATTTTTGGGATTGAATTAACTGAAGTAATTTTAAATTTACTCTTAAGTTCTCAAATAGAGTCATTCTTCTCTCTCCTCATCTTAGCATAGACTTCCTCTTTTTCCTGCATCATATTCCTATTCAGCTTAGAAAAATATATATTATATCCTGAGGAAGTCTATGGAAAATTATTCTGAAAGTTAAAAGTTTTAAAAACACTGAACAGAGCTGTACATGAGGTCAGCATTTATCTGTTTCAGCCAATGTTAGCAACCCATCAATTTCTCATACAAAAAGTCATAGTGACCTGCAGTTGAAGAGCAGTCACTTAGCACCACTTACTCAAAATGGCAAACATGTCCCTAGTGACACAATGTTCAAATGGTTGGCCATGAGTTTGCTGGGATGATGGCCTATGGGTCTAATTGGAACTGCAATTTCCCCAAAAGCACTTTTATTTTTTTTTTTATTAGATTTTCCTTGACAATCCCCTGGCCTCCCCTATCCCCCAGTGTCTTATGTCCATTGGTTTTGCTTATATGCATGCATACAAGTCCTTCGGTTGATCTCTTACTCCCCTCCCTTCTGCCCCCCAACCCTCTCTGGCCTTCCCGCTGCAGTTTGACAATCTGTTTGAGGCAGCTCTGCCTCTGTATCTATTATTGTTCAAAAGTTTATAATGGTCTCTATTATCCATGAATGTGTGAGATCATGTGGTATTTTTCCTTCATTGACTGGCTTATTTCACTTAGCATAATGCTCTCCAGTTCCATCCATGCTGTTGCAAATGGTAAGAGTTCCTTCTTTTTTACAGCAGCATAGTATTCCATCGTGTAGATGTACCACAGTTTTCTAATCCATTCATCTACTGATGGGCACTTAGGCTGTTTCCAGATCTTAGCTATGGTGAATTGTGCTGCTATGAACATATGGGTGCATATATCCTTTCTGATTGGTGTTTCTGGTTTCTTGGGATATATTCCTAGAAGTGGGATCACAGGGTCAAATGGGAGTTCCATTTCCAGTTTTTTGAGGAAACTCCATACTGTCTTCCATAGTGGCTGCACCAGTCTGCATTCCCACCAGCAGTGCACAAGTGTTCCTTTTTCTCCACATCCTCTCCAGCACTTGTCGTTTGTTGATTTGTTGATGATAGCCATTCTGACAGGTGTGAGATGGTACCTCATTGTTGTTTTGATTTGCATCTCTCGGATGATTAGTGACTTTGAGCATGTTTTCATATGTCTCTTGGCTTTCTGAATGTCCTCTTTTGAAAGGTGTCTATTTAGATCCTTTGCCCATTTTTTGATTGGATTGTTTATCTTCTTTTTGTTAAGTTGTATGAGTTCCCTATAAATTTTGGAGATTAGGCCCTTATCAGATATGACGTTGGCAAATATGTTTTCCCACGCAGTGGGTTTTCTTGTTGTTTTGTTGATGGTTTCTTTTGCTGTGCAGAAGCTTTTTATTTTGATGTAGTCCCATTTGTTCATTTTCTCTTTAGTTTCAACTGCCCTAGGAGCTGTATCAGTGAAGAAATTGCTTTGGCATATGTCTGAGATTTTGTTGCCTTTGGATTCTTCTAGAATTTTTATGGTTTCCTGTCGTACATTTAAGTCCTTTATCCATTTTGAGTTTATTCTTGTGTATGGTGTAAGTTGGTGGTCTAGTTTCATTTTCTTGCATGTATCTGTCCAATTTTCCCAGCACCATTTATTGAAGAGACTGTCTTGACTCCATTGTATGTTCTTGCCTCCTTTGTCAAATATTAATTGAGCGTATTGGTTGGGGCTGATTTCTGGGCTCTCTATTCTATTCCATTGATCTATATGTCTGTTCTTGTGCCAGTACCAGGCAGTTTTGAGAACAGTGGCTTTGTAATACAGCTTGATATCTGGTATTGAGATCCCACCTACTTTGTTCTTTCTCAGGATTGCTGCAGCTATTCGGGGTCTTTTTTTATTCCAGATGAATTTTTGGAGAGTTCGTTCTAGATCTGTGAAGTATGCCGTTGGTATTTTAATGGGAAGTGCGTTGAATTTATAGATTGCTTTGGGTAGTATGGACATTTTAATGATGTTGATTCTACCAATCCAAGAACATGGTATGTTCTTCCATCTCTTTATGTCTTCCTCTATCTCTTTTTTCAACGTCCTGTAGTTTTCTGAGTAGAGGTCTTTTACCTCTTTAGTTAAGTTTATTCCTAGGTATCTTAATTTTTTTGGTGCGATGGTAAATGGGATTGTTTTTATAATCTCTCTTTCTGAAAGTTCACTATTGGTGTATAGAAATGCCTCAGATTTCTTGGGGTTAATTTTGTATCCTGCTACATTGCCAAATTCATGTATTAAGTCTAGTAGTTTTTTGATGGAGTCTCTAGGGTTTTGTATGTATAATATCATGTCATCTGCAAATAAGGACAGTTTTACTTCCTCTTTTCCAATTTGGATGCCTTTTATTTCTTCTTCTTGTCTAATTGCAGTGGCTAATACTTCCAGGACTATGTTGAAGAGGAGTGGTGAGAGTGGGCATCCCTGTCTTGTTCCTGTTTTTAGGGGAAATGGTGTTAGTTTTTGTCCATTGAGTATGATGTTGGCTGTGGGTTTGTCATATATGGCTTTTATTATGTTGAGGTATGATCCTTCTACTCCCACCTTGCTGAGAGTTTTTATCAAAAATGGGTGTTGGATTTTGTCAAATGCTTTTTCTGCATCAATTGATATGACCATGTGGTTTTTTTCTTTCAATTTGTTTATGTGATGTATCACGTTTATTGATTTACGGATATTGTACCATCCTTGCATCCCTGGAATAAATCCTACTTGGTCATGGTGTATGATCTTTCTGATGTACTGCTGGATCCGATTTGCTAAGATTTTGTTGAGGATTTTGGCATCTATGTTCATGAGGGATATTGGTGAGGGCCGTTTTCAGGCTGGCCAAGCCCGGCGGTGACGGAAGCTCCCAGCCTTTCCTTTTTTTCTTTTTTTTTTTATGATGGGATTTATTTACCTTCTATAATTGAAACTTTGTTGCCTTCAGTGGAGCTCAGAGCCGGATGCAGCAGGCAGGAAGCTTGGCTTCCTCCATCACTGGAGCAACCAAGTCTCCTGCTCGCTCCAGCTCCGTGGCTGCCGGCCACCATCTTGGTTGGGTTAATTTGCATATAGTCGCTCTGATTGGCTTGTGGGCGTGGCTTAAGGCATAGCGAAGGTATGGTCAATTTGCATGTTTGTCTTTTATTAGATTAGTAGTATTAAATTTTTAATGGAGCTAACATATGACTTTCTATGCTACTGCATAAATAATATATTTTCCTATTGTAATTTTTAATTTAAAAAAATTTTAATTGATGCTTTTTTTACTTTGTCTCTTCTGCATTTAATAGCTATATGATATTTTTTTCCTTTTCTTTGATCAATTCACCACCTAACTCTTTGCTATTACAGTGCAACACTTTTGGTCATTGATCACATTGTGCCACCAGTATCATCTTGTTTGCCTTTGTCAGATATTGAGTTTTTCTACTGATTGATAAACTTCTTGCATTTCCTTTTAGTATTATCTTGAGTAAATGTAAATTGCCCTTATTATCCAATTTCAGCTGTTTTGTTTTTTTTAGCTTCCTGATTCATCATTTTTTATTCTGCTCACTAATCTTTCTTCTTAGCATTTGGCATCCTCAGACAAGCTGTTTATGGGTAGCTGCTCATGTGAGATGAACTGTAATGAAGATAAAATCTTTGCTGGAACAGAGGAGCAACACCAAAATGAAACTTCACCCCCCCATCTGGAAATCATCGACTCCCCTTCCACAAAACTGAATTTTTATTTTACTCAGTTATGTACTCTTTTTCTCCTTCATTGCTTTGCTGCGTTATTGCATATGAGTACACACATATTTACAAACTTGCTATTATGACTTTTTAACCTAATTTTTGCAGAATGTTAACAACATTAATAATGATCACTAATGCTACCGAGCAGTTGTGAGGTTGATACTTCTCTGAGGGCTTCATGTCTATTATACAATTTGAGCTAAAGTATCAGTTACTGAATATGTTAGTAAGTACTGTCATTTTTGCCATTTTGCACCTCTGAGAAGTTGTAGCATGGGAATTCAAGCATAGGCATCTGACCCCAAGGCCTGAGCAATTGTACCCACAATGATATATGGTCTTTTTAAAAATACAATTAAGACAATGTGTTTGTTCGTGATGACAAAATAACCAGTTGAAAAATGTGAAATTAATCCAAACCAGATTGTTCTTTATTCAGAAAAAAATAATAAAATGGATCAAATTATATTATTTTTTATTTAAGTAATGTGTAATATAGTGCAGAAACAGTGTGAGAATTAGTTGTCATGAATACCTATTTAGATGATAGTTTTACTTTCTCTTATCATTGACTGCTTCTATTTTTTCTTTATACTTTAAATTTATTTGTTTTCCTAATCCAAACATTAATTTCTTCTGAAAGTACACACATACTCACATATCAAAAAAAATGTTAATTGGAATGGAAAATTGGATGGGTTATGTGAACACATTTTTATAAATTAGATTTTTTTCAGTTATTTTTTAAACTTAGGAATAATAATGTGTTTTAAAATGTAAAAACTTTAGATTTATGAAGAGACTTACTAATTTCCATGCTGTGAACTGATTCAAGTAATGTAGTGGTAATGTTTGTAATGGCCTGGCATCTGAGGCACGAGGTTTCCTGCGTTCATCCCACGCTGTCGTCCCACCTCTGATCCCAGCTGCAACCAGTGCCTGCCGAACTGTTCTGGGCACACTGACAAAGTTCTAACAAGCTCAGCTGTGCATTGCTCCATTCTTCTGTCTCCGGGCTTTCGCTGAAGCCAAGGGAGCTTACTCAGCCTTGTGCCAGGGAAGCCTGCAAGGGTGAGGGCGTTACTGCCACCTGCAGCAACCCTCAACTAATGGGAGACAGGATACTGTGAATCAATGCACCATCCTGACATCCTTCAGATGAGCAATTCTGAGGCACATTCTCCAGAGCTCCTCAGAGAATCCCCAGTAGAATTGACCCTTGGTTGCCCAGACCATTAACCAACTCAGTAGTATAACTGGCTTTTGCTTCCTGTCTCACTCCCCTGGCTCCTCACTCTATGTCCTGGGATTCTCCTCCCAGATAAATTACCTACATCCCAGTTCTTATTCTAGACCCTTTTTTGGGGGGTCAACCTAAACTAAGACAGGAATTTAGAATTGAATGATCAGATAACTTAGAGAACCTAGTATTCTTTTTAATCCTGCATTTTAATTTCAAAATATTTTTAGTCTTGTTACTTGTTAGAAATTTGCATGGTTTACCCATTGCAGAGATACCATATTTCTGTATACTTGCAATATACATTTTAGTGTTTCAAATCTGCACCTAAGAGCAAAAGCTTTTGAAATCATTTGAAAAACATTTGTTGCTATATGTTGACCTCCTCTAACTATGCATAGTTCACTTGTTAAAAATCCAATAAGAAAGGAAATAATGTGTTTCTTTAACTTGACATTTTGTTCTGCAGGATGTTATTCTTTCCAGAAACTCTGTTTTATGGGACTATTTAAGGAAAGTGTTGATTTGGCATCTGTCATTACAGGTTTCATATACTGTTTTCTTTCTTTTCTGTTTTTTCTTCCCTTTTTTTGCCTTCCAAACTTTTATTTTTTTCTTTATTGATTAAGGTATTACATATGTGTCCTTATCCCCCCATAGCCTGCCGCCCCCTTCCTTTCTTTTTAAGGTCAAAACTCAGTGTGCTCAGGAAATTCTCCAAGTGGTTACCAGTGGATTAGTGGCATTCTACCTCCTTTCTCTCATTCAGAGAAGAAAGTGCAGCTGCTCAACCCTTTTTTCCTCTCCAAGGTGCTAATTTAGTTAGTACTTAGTAAGGAAACTGATTTAAGTGTCATAAAATGAACTAGCATGTTTATTTAATTTTTTATTCTAAGCCTCCCCAAAACCCAAATCTCTGAATATCTTGTGTTAAATGACCATTAGTGATGGAAATCATCTTCTGAGGATAGCTATTTATTTAGAAATTCATAAACACCAAGGTGGAGGGAGAAACAGTAAAACCTGTAGGTGTGAATGATCTCTGAAATGCCTTCTAAGCTTTATGCATATAGCCATGGCTCCTGTCTGCAGCCATGTCTCTCAGATGCGTGTGTGCATGTGTGCTGGGGGTCTTATCTGCTTCCTAAAGTGCTTTTGTTAACACCATAATTTTAAATTAAGTTTTTCAGAAAGCTGTTCCTGCTGTACGTTTTGGCATCTAAGATTAGGTCAGTGGCCATAAATCTCATTTATGTACTTAATGCAAAGGAGATACTGCTGCCTTGGGAATCGTGGGAGCCAGATTCCTTACTTTGCCACTCTTACAAGATATTGACATATAAAACAAAATGCCCCCATTTTGTTTTGCAGCTTCCTTCATTTAAAACTTTAAATAAAGAATGTTTATGCAAGGCTTCTTTTCATTCATAAAAATGGAAATGTGCCTTTGTGTCTGCATGAGGAGACTTGTATTCCTGTTCACGAATTCCAGTGATAGATGGCCCCATAAAATCTTTACGTTTGGCTTGTGCAGCTGAGTTCATGACTGAATTCAGAATGATAAAGAAGCTTTAGCATTTTGTGAAAAGAAAAGAAATCATGCCTTCTAGATGGCCCTTAAGCTAGCTTTTAACTGCCTGGAAATCAGCTAGAAATGTGTAATCAAACTCGCCATTAAAGGCACGGGGTTCAGTGTAAATCTTTGGGAGCGTAATCTGTAAATTAATGCAAAGGGATTCTTTAACATTCTTTGGTTTTCATTATACTTGCATGGATGTCTGCCAATCCAAATATATTTATTTTATTTTTTACCTTTCTATCCATTAGAAGTTAAAAGAGAAATGATGGATTGTGTCACTGGCCAGCCTAGCAGCCTATTTCTTTCAACACATCACAGCGTATTTACTGTTTTAGCTATATTGTTTTCAATTTCTGGCAAAAGAGTCAGTTTGTGATCCTGGGTAGAAAATGTCAGTGCTCACATTTCCTGTGGGGTTTTGGCCTTTTTGTGAAAAGGTAGGGGAGAGCTCAATGAATTATGATGCTGTCATCTGAAGAAACCACAGTGTATTTCTTTGCCAAATTTTAGCAAGAGCAGAGCTGATCATCTGCTAGCATGAGCCTTTCCTGAACCCTCCCAGCAGTTCACTCGGCTGCTGCCTGTTCTCTCTCTGCTGTGAGAATGCAGCCTACAGAAGTCCTTTAACCTTCCCTTTGCAAGGTTAATTGATTTAATAACCCCCCAGCAAGAGAAATTTTGCCTGAGGAATTTAGAAATATAACTTTAGGAAATTAAATTTTTGCAACTCAGTTTAAATAATATTAAGACTGAGTCACTTCTTACTGTAGTAAAACATTTATGGAGACTGCATATGCCTTATATTAATTTTTGGAATTTGACCCTCCTGACATCCTTCACAACTCTATTTCTTTATATTTTATAAAGTAACAAATATTACCAGATAGCATTTGTGCATTATAATCTCTAAAATCAATACATTATGAATGTGAATATAGCTATTGTATATTGTCATCATCTGATGCTGTATTTGCCATGTGTAAGTGCTCCTCCATAACCATTAATTTATATTTTCTAATGCCTTTTACTGACTCCGAAGGAAGTATGCTTGCTTGAACTAATGGTAGTTTGTTCCTACCTATTTGGAACGATTCATAGAGAAAAACAATGCTGAGGATTATGACCCATGTGGATTCTTCAGTTTAATTTTTCAGCAATTATTTTGTAATTAGTTTCAAATGATTTTTTAAGACGTTTTTATCTTTCTTGATAAATAATGTTGAGTCTTTGTTTCCTCTTATCATCTCTTTACCAGCTTTCCTTCTCTGGCCAGCTGCATCCGAGGATTTCTTCTTTCTATAACATGGATTTAGCAAACACACTCTAGTACCTATTCTGTATTAAGGCTGTTCTGGATTCTGAGTTTACTGCAAGGAATGGAATAGGCTTATTTTCTGCACTCACAAGATTTAGAATCTAGTGGAAATAATGACCATAATTACGCAATAGATTTAAGAGAGAGAGGAATGCTTCCAACCTAGGTGGGTTTTTTTTTGTTTTTTTGTTTTTTGTTTTTTTGGATTCCAGGTGTCTACAGGGTTACCAGGTGAAGATCGGAGAAAGAAGGAGAAAATTACTGCCTGTCAGAGGCAATAAATATCACTTTTAGGTCTAAAAGCAAGAGAGAGTATGATGCCACAGAGGAGTTAAAAATAGTGGCAGAAAAAATTATTACCGTAAGTCAGCCTACAAACATGTATTGAGTGTGTATTATGTGTGTGGTATTGTCATTGAGATACAATGACAACTAAGGAATAGTACCTTCAAACAAAGAGCTTACATATAATCTACTGGCAACTGTGTATTCAATTTGTATTAAAGAATTAAGATGGAGAGTTTGGGTTTTATTGTTGTTGTTTGGCAGGAAAAATAAGCTCTGTAGACTGTTCAAGGAATTAGATCTTATTCCATGAAGACTCTTCCAGACACCTTACCTGTTTTAGCTACATAAAAGGCAGCTGCTTGCAAACTGTCCCAGGTATATTTATGTCCAGATAGGACAGTCTTTACCTTTTCTCAAGGAGGAAATATGGAGCTCGTTATTATTTTTCACGTGTATGTTTCCCTATTTTCATCCCAGTGAGTGGAAATTTTGATAGTTCATGTTATAGCGAAGGTGAATGAATGAGGGCAATCTTCTAAGTTGTGAGAGAGTTTAAATAAACAGGGCAGTGTCTCAGCATCATGCCCTGATGGCTGTGAGGCTCCATAAAAGTCGCTTGGTCAGAAGTCATGCAGATGACTAAAAAGGGAAGTGGTATATGGGTAGAAGGTAGTAAGCTTTGATATTAACTGTGGCAAAATAGAGAGTTAACCTAGAGAGTGCATCTTAAAAATAGTGGCAGAAAAAATTATTACCGTAAGTATACAAACATGTATTGAGTGTGTATTATGTGTGTGGTATTGTCATTGAGATACAATGACAACTAAGGAATAGTTCCTACCTTCAAAGAGCTTACATATAATCTACTGGCAACTGTGTATTCAATTTGTATTAAAGAATTAAGATGGAGAGTTTGGGTTTTATTGTTGTTGTTTGGCAGGAAAAATAAGCTCTGTAGACTGTTCAAGGAATTAGATCTTATTCCATGAAGACTCTTCCAGACACCTTACCTGTCTTAGCTACATAAAAGGCAGCTGCTTGCAAACTGTCCCAGGTATATTTATGTCCAGATAGGACAGTCTTTACCTTTTCTCAAGGAGGAAATATGGAGCTCGTTATTATTTTTCACGTGTATGTTTCCCTATTTTCATCCCAGTGAGTGGAAATTTTGATAGTTCATGTTATAGCGAAGGTGAATGAATGAGGGCAATCTTCTAAGTTGTGAGAGAGTTTAAATAAACAGGGCAGTGTCTCAGCATCATGCCCTGATGGCTGTGAGGCTCCATAAAAGTCGCTTGGTCAGAAGTCATGCAGATGACTAAAAAGGGAAGTGGTATATTGGTAGAAGGTAGTAAGCTTTGATATTAACTGTGGCAAAATAGAGAGTTAACCTAGAGAGTGCATCCACCTCAGTCTAAAGTTATTCAAAATACCTTATTAATCTAACAAAACATGGACTTAAAACCTCTGAATTGACTCACCTGTCTCATTTCATAAATGAGGAAACTAAGGTCTGAAAAAGACAGAGACCAAAGTCTCGCACCAAGTGAGCATAAGAGATGGGACTGGAGCCCACATCTCCTAACTTTCAGTTCAGTGACTCAACACTGTTTATAGAGACTTCTCTAGAGACTTGAGTCAGGACTTTTTGGGTAGATTATATTTGATTTCAGTAAGTCAGTTTAAGAAAGCTTTTACAAAGTAACTAGATCATACCTACTAAGTAAGAACTAAAATGTATAATGCTTCAAAACTTGCAACATCTGGAATTGCAGTACAAAAAAAATGGGTAACCAGAAGACAAGATTTAAATGATTAAGGCAGCTTCCTTATACAGAAACTAGAGGCCCGGTGCACAAAAATTTGTGCACTCAGGGGGGGGGGCCCCCAGCCTGGCCTGTGCCCCCTCGCCGTCTGGGGCCCCT
>NW_005371823.1:2466657-2476859 GCF_000412655.1 Myotis brandtii | reverse complement strand
ATCACTGGAGCAAGCAAGCCTCCTGCTCGCTTCAGCTGCATGGCCGCTGGCCGCCATCTTGGTTGGGTTAATTTGCATATCACACTGATTAGCCCATGGGAGGCGTAGCAAAGGTACAGTCAATTACCATGCTTGTCTATTATTAGATAGGATTAAGGACATTTTACTCGGCCTTTGCATCTTGGAATTTAGCCTGCCTAGAACATTCTTCTCCCAGATATTGGCATGTTTCACCTTCCTTCTCAGGAAGACCTGCTGTGGCCACTCATCTATAAATGCCATGAAGCCACTCTAATACTTCATCTTCTGCTGCCTTGTCTTACATGTCTTGTTAACACTCATCCCTATCTAACATGGATATATTTTACTTATTTTGCTTTGCACACGCTCTATGGTCCTCAGCTAGAGTGTAAGCTAGAGAGGGGGTGGTAAAGATTCTGGCACTCTGAAGGTACTTAATAAGTATTGAATGCAGAAAAAAATGTATAAGATCACTTTCCTCATTTAAAAGCAATTAAAAGTAAAACATGATTTAGAAATTATGTGTAAAGTTTAGTATTACCATGCACATAATTTCTGGAAGCTTTATTGTTAGCTGCAACAGATGGTTATACTCAAGAATAGGATGAAATGTTTAAGCTATTAAATATCTGAATTAAATGCCTAAAACATAATGTTACATTTTTATGCATAGATATGAAAAAATCAGTGTTTACAGAGGACACACAATAAAAAGTAAAGTGAGAGGTAGAGTACATTTATACATGTTTAATCTTAGAAGATACCAACAGTTGTCTACAGCTGTGTTGGTTTCCACTCCCACCGGCAATGTATTGTTTTTGCTCCACATTCTTGCCAACACTTGGTATTGTTGGTCTTTTCAATTTTGTCTATTCTAATGGTATGTTGTGGTATCTTATGGTGGTTTTAATTTCCATTTCTCTAATTGCTAAAAAGAGTGAATGTCTTCTTATATTTTATTGACCATTTTGATAATCATTTTTATAAAATGCCTGTTTAAGTGTCTTGTCTAGTTTTGTATTGAGCTATCTTTTCTTTTTATTGATTTACATGAGTTTTTTATTGATTTACATGAGATCGTTGTCAAATATATCTGCTGAAAATATTTTTTCTCATTCTGTACCTTGCCTTATCACTCCCTTAATGGTGTCTTTCTTGAACAGAATTTGCTAATTTAGTGTAGTTCAATTTATCATTTTTTCCTTTATGGTAATACATTCAATGTCCTATTTAAGAGAACATTCTCAAGCCCAAGGCCATAAAGAAATGTTATGTTATGTTCTAGAAGCTTTATTGTTTGCCTTTCACATTTAGATTTACAGTCTCCCCAGAATTGATATTTGTGTATGGAGTAATGTAAGATTCAAATTTTATGTTTTTCATAAGGATATAACATTGAACCATCACCACTGATTAAAATGACAGTTGTTGTCTCAGTGCGCTCCTGTGTTGCCTTCTCATAAATTAAGAATTTTGGGAACCGTGTCCTTGTTTCCAAATTCTTTTTTTTCTTTTCTGTTGGTTGATTTGTCCATCTTTTTTCTAGAACCACACTATCTAAATTATAGTAGCTTCTAAGTATTGTCTTGATATCTAGTAGAATAAATCCTCCAGCTTTGTTGGTCAAAACTCTCAGCTCTTTTTAGCCCTTTGCACTTCTATGAACATTTTAGAATCAGTATGTCAATTTCAACCAAAAATAATGCTTGAATTTAGATTAGGAAAACATTAAATATATAAACTAGGGCAGAATTGACATTTCTGCAATACTAAGACCTCTAATTCATGAACAATGTATACCTCTTATTAAGGGTTTCTATTTGCTATTTAATTTATCTTGGGATTTAAGCAATATATAAAGCAGGACATTTGTAAACTAAAGATTAGGGGCAGTGGCAAAGTGGGAAAGATGGACTCTGGCTGGCTGGGCAGTTATTGAATCCAGGTGGTAGAAAAACTCCATCAGCACCTTGCTCTCAAAGCAGCCTAATGTGCCGTCTAAACGGAGGCAGAAGCCACAAGTATGGGGCTCTCTCTCTGATGGAGAGATTCTCAGAGGTGGATCTGGTGCCAGAGACGTGGGCTTGGGTGGCCTCACAAGAGGCGTGAGTGCATCCAAAAGATCAATGACCTACATGAACTGGCCTGGGGACATGCAGAGCTCAGACAATCAGAGCCTCTTCTCAAACCAAGAAGGAAAAGGTTGTCACGTGGACTGAGGGCATATAGTACAGCTAGCAGTAATTAGGAATCTAGATTCTTATCCATCAACATAAACTGATAACCAAGAATCGCCAAGAATTTTAGGAAAATCAACATAGGCTCAGGAGACAGGCATCACATTCAACACACAAAAATAATTTAACCATTTGGGAATGTGAGTTCATATGAGAAGCAAAAGAAATCTATTATCATTAGTATTTGATAAATGAGGGAAGATGTAGCTGAAGGGCTGCTGGGAAAGTGATTCAATTATCAGGTTAAATAAAACAAAATCTTAGTATTGGGATAAATAATAGAAAGAACAGGTCTAAATATCAGCTTAGTGAACTGGAAGTTGAAGCTGAGGAATTTTTATATAACCCAATGCAAATTTACAACAATGTGAAAAATATAGGAATTTGTTTCATTGGGTGCCCTTTATGTTTCTTTTTGGGGTTTACAGTTTCTTCAGCTTCATGTGATGGTATGTGTATGTTCAGTCGTCAGAAGATAGGACATAGGAAATGTTCGAATTCATAAAGGGAACTGCTAGAATGCATTGAGAATACAGAATGGTTCTGTATTTAACGAATGTATGCACCTATCTTATTATATTCTTTACCTTATTTTTATTGGGTTTAAGGAAAACTAGGGATCTATTTTTCCCTCTTATTCTCCTTGCTCCTATGATTAGCAATTTCTACTTATAGTTCTTTTGGAAAATGACTTAAAACTTTATGTGATACACTTATATCTCTACTAATGTAACATCTTCAAACATTCTCTCTTATCTCCTCACTATTAAGAGTAAGGAATTAGCTAAATTTTATTTAATATTTACTATATGGCAGACTCTGTATTAACTCATTTATCTCCATAAGCCTGTGAGTTAAGTACTGTTGTCATCCTCATTTCGCACATAATGAAACTGAGGCTCCTTGAAATGAACTAGGCCAAGATTACATGAGTAGGCGGTTGGTGGGGTGCCCATAAGCACACTGGATCTTAAGCTTCTGGTTTTAACCTCTATGCTATATGGCCTCTCCACGGTTCAGTGATTCACCTATATTGTAAGCCTGTTACTGAAGGATTAGATAAAATGAACATGCTTTTCTCAAACTATTTAGTTATGAAATTTTAAGTGAGAAGCATAAGTGTGAAAATTTGTCATGTTATAAAATAAATCATTTCTGCCCTGGCCGGGTCAGTTGGTTGGAGCATCGCTCCATGCACCAAAATGTTGCCAGGTTGCCGGTTAGATTCCTGATCTGGGCACATACCTAGATTGCTGGTTTTATTCCCCCGGGGGGGTGCACATGTGGGAGGCAACCAATAGATGTTTCTCTCTCTCTCTCTCTCTCTCTCTCTCTCTCTCTCTCTCTCTCTCTCAGAGTAAGAACATATCCTCAGGGGTGAGGATTGAAATAAATTAGTTCCAATGACATTCTCACAACAATGGTTCTGCAGTGCTGAAGCAAAGCAAATACTAGATGGATTCTGGTGCTACATTTTGTTTTCAATTAGCGGCTGTGAAAATAATCTCTCAGTGTTGTTAAAGCAGCTCAACAGTGGACTAACTTTATACCATTAATCCTTACTTATAAATAAACTCACCTTGAGCGAATAATACATTAAAATGAAGTGATACAGCTTAAGGCTTTTGTTAAAGTGTCTAAATGTACCAGTAACTAAAGAGGTCATGTGGCAACTGCACTGTTTTGGAAAGCTACTGACTTTAGGAACAAAGTAATTCCGACAAAGTCACCGCTGCTGTTCAGATTTGGAAGTTTGATGGCAACCTACATTCCCTTTGTAAACAGAAATATCCCAAGAAAAAAAGGAAACAAAATGTTTTCCCCTCCTTCCCAAATGGCACATTTTCTTGGCTGTTTTCCCATAAATATGTTCATTGAAACAAAACCCAAAAAATGTTTAAAGCCAGAACGTAAAAATAAAATCCTCTTTAAGAAAGCTGATTTAAAGGCATTCATAGGAAAATGACACATCTAAAGGATGTTAAACCCTAATAACATCATCCTTAAATAAAATATTTTTAAATGCCATAATCAGAACTTGACCTTAACTTTTTAAAAGTCTAATTTAATTACTTTATGTGTGTACTATGTAAGATTTGAAGAGTTTAAAGTTTTTCTCAAACTCACTTCAGAGCATTGTCTTCATTATTTTTCCTTTATTCTTTCACTATACTTACATACTATTTGAGTGAAATTTTTAAAAATTCAGTGAAAATACAGATGTTTCCAAAGACATTGATAAATTCATTCAGAAGAGTATTTGGATTCCTTTGATCAAGTATATGTAACATGAGATTAACATGATGTTTAAGAGGTATATAATATAGTTCAAAACAAAGGAACAAGTTAATAATATCATTTCCTACCAGTCCAGGGTATGTCCCAGAATATCTGACAGTTTGGAAAATATGGGAGAAAAAATTGAAAGACATGGAAGAAAATTCTGGAGGTTTCTTTTTCAAATAAACAGAGCAGAAACAGGTGATGGAAGAGAGATAATTTTTGAAAATAGAAGAAATTACCCTTGGTTTAAAAGACAAATTATGCAGATTAAAACTCCCATGCAAAATGATGCTTTGATGCTCTCAGAGTTATATTCCACCACTCCAAGGAAAAAGAGAAGTTCAGTAATGCAGAAATGGTAGTGAGAGAACATCTTAAATAACATAGCTGTGACATGACCAAATTTACTAGGAGATGGTAGCAGAGCACATTGAGAAACAGGAAGAAGTGTTACTTCTGGGTGAATACAATTATATTGAGAGGATCTCTTTCAGGAACTTCATGCTATTGGCATGGATACTTTCTCTTTTTCTTACTTTCATGTTGAAGAATTAGCACATAGGAAAAAGCACGAATAGAATATACAGATTGATGAATTTTTACGAAGTGTTCTCACCTGTGTAACTGCTGTCCAGGTCAAGACGGAAAACATTGGGAAGACTGCAGAAGTCCTCCCTTGGCTTTGTGCCTTTCCCACCCTTCACCCAATTAGCTCTCTCTATATAAAAATATTTGGAATATGTTCTTATGTATTCTGTTTTGCCTGATTTCTTTCGCTTTATTTCATGCAACAATAAGGATCTTTGGTTCAAATATGTATGCATTTTTATTGTGTGGAATTGTATTTTTAAAGCAGTTGAAACAATATGCACTCGCACCAGCAGTGTATTAGAGTTCTAATTGCTTCCTAGCCTCACCAACACTGTATTATCATTCTTTTTAATATTTGCCATTCTACTGAGTATACAGTGGTATCTCATTGTATTTCAGTCCTCTGAGCATGTTTTCTAGCCATTTGGACAGTCTCTTTTATAAAGTGCCTGTTTGTCTTGTACGTCCTCCTATAGGCTTACCTGTCAAAGTTTTTAGTTAATTGTTCAGAGTTCTTTTGCTATTCCAGATGTGAGCACTTTATCAGATATGTGTGTTGCAATATGATCTTTTATACTATAGCTTCCCTTTTCACTCTCTTAATGGTGTCCTTTGGTGAACAATTTGTTCCTTTTCTTGTCTTTTGAGATGAATGCTTTCTGTGTCTCATTTAAGAAAAATCTTCCCTATTTCAAGGTCATGAAGATATGTTACCTTCCAAAAGCTGTATTATTTTATCTTTCACATTTCAAATATAGTGGACATCTTGTTAAATTACTATTTTAAAACTTTGAACCAATTTATAGACCTTCTAAAGTGTGCATGAGCATTCTGGCATCCTAATACATTTGCCAAAGCTTGCTCAAACTGGCTACTATTAATGTCTTTTATTTTTACCAACATAGTGTGGAGTAGTTTTTTATTATTGGGGTATTTTTTTTACCCATTTGGGTAAAGAGATTTTTCTTTTTAAGTATAGGTTGAAATAGAGTCTTCTAAACTCTTTGAGAATCATGGTCAATTATCTCTTGTTTATAAAGTTAGTGTGATTCTAACAGTCACTGGCAAGGTAAATGTTCATAAGTGGTTGTCTTGAATCATTTTGGGGATGAGAGGTTTACATATGCATGCATAAATAACATTTCTCCTATGAATTAATTTCTAGGATGAAAACTGTGTTTCTAGGTGGAAATCCCTCACTTTAAAACTTTTGGCATTAAAGTATCATGAACCTAGTCGTAGATGGTCCAATGAATTAATGTGAAGGAAAATCTCCAAAGAATGAAAAAGCAATAGAGTATGTCTTGATGCTCCCAGAGCACACTAACCCAGTATAGACTTGTTCTGAAAAAAAAGATTGGCCACATATCTATTTCTTTTATGTGCTACTGAATTCGCTCTTTCAGCATTCATTGTTGAAAGACCTTCAACTTCTGGGAAGTTATAGATGACTAGAGGACCGGTGCCCAGATTTCGAGAGGGCACAGGCCAGGTGGAGGGACCCCACCGGTACATGATCAGGCAGGGAGGGACCGCAGGAAGGCTCCAGGGCGTGTCTGACCCCTCTCACTCAGTCCCAATCAGCTGGACCCCAGTAGCAAGCTAACCTACCGGTCAGAGTGTCTACCCCCTTGTGGTCATTGTACGTCATAGCAGCTGGTCGAGTCAACTGTCTGCCCCCTGGAGGTCAGTGCACATCATAGCGAGTGGTTGAGTGGCCTTAGCATATCATTAGCATATTACACTTTGATTGGTTAAATGAACATATCATTAGCATATTACGCTTTGATTGATTAAATGGACAACTGTCGACCAGACACTTAGCATATTAGGCTTTTATTATATAGGATAGTGGAGCTTTCAGCCCATCTCTTATCTACTACCGTTTGTGAGTAGCTTCAGGTAAGTAAGACATGCAGTATCCCAGTATAGCAGTGCAAAGACACAGTGCCCCAGAGCATCAGGAGTGGAAGCAGCTCCACTCCAAGTGTTTGCTGGTAGCAGGGAAACCAGCCAGGCATTGCCTGCAAGTGGAACAGAACACCCTTATAACCTGCCCATTCTCTTCAGGGTGTAAGTAGCTCTGAGTTGAGAACCCCAAATCCCAAAAGTAGATAGTTTGTATAACACATGAATTCCAATTCCAGATCTCTTAAGCTATCAGACACTATTTAAACCATAGATATGAGAAAAGATTCTAATTCTCTTTAGGTAGCAGGGAAACCAGCCAGGCATTGCCTGCAAGTGGGAGAGAACACCCTTATAATCTGCCCATTCTCTTCAGGGAGTAAGTAGCTCTGGGTTGAGAATCCCAAGTCCCAAAAGTAGACACATTTTGTATAACACATGAATTCCAATTCAAGATCTCCCTTAAGCTATCAGAAACTATTTAAACCGTAGATATGAGAAAAGATTCCAATTCTCTTTGTTACTTTTAGACAAAGAGAAGTTGTTAGAAGGATTTTAACATGGAAGATTTAAACATCTTGTCTCTTAAAAGTAACCTCCATCTCTTAGTGTAAATGCTATTGGGTGTCATATTTATCGAAGGATTACCAAACAGAAAGGATTGGCAAGAGCTTGTCTGGGTAAATCTATACTCCTCAGCAGAATTTTACTTGAATTCAGAAAAATAACAGTCTATTTTTCTTTGAAATATACAAAAAAAATGAAACTTTAAATCTTTCCAATAGCCAAATGTTTCATAATTCTTGAAGCAAGAAGTTCTTTATAAATGGATTTTTAAAATATTTTAATACTAAATCTTTAAATTTGCCTAGGGATTTCACCTTAACCTTTTATCTTTGATTATCTTTCAAGTATTAACTTGCATGTCAAGCTATATCACTTCAGAATAATTTTAATTCATTTTTTTAGTACTTTAATAAAGTTGAATAAGTGAATTCAGTGGCCCCCAAAAGAAATGAATCTGGCATCACAGGAATGGCTTTTGGTGGAACTAGGCAAGTTGGTTATTATATCAATGTGTAAGAATAAAATAATATTAATTTTATTTATTGATTTTAGAGAGAGAGAACATTGATTTGTTGTTCCACTTAGTTGTGCATATATTTTTTCTATTTCTTTTATCTTCTATATTCATAATTAGCTGCTTAGTTGTCTTCTAAGCATTCTTTGTCTGAAATTATTAATTCTATTTTGAACACCCTTAGAGGGAGATACTTTATTTCAAGTTTCCTGACAATTAAGATCTATGAAGTCAATGATCATCCCAGGATTAAGTTCAAGAATTTTACTGCCCTTTTTTGTTTGTTTGTTTTTTGTTTTATTATTCATATTTAGCCTCCTCAGATGCAGTTCTGGCTTCTTGTTTTTTTTATTTCCATTTCAACTACATTTTTTAAATAAAATTTTTTTTTTGTGGTGGCATGTTTGATATTGATGATGATTTTGTTTTTATTTTTAATCTTTATTGTTGAAAGTATTATAATGTTATATCCTCTTTGTTTCTTGGTTTCATGAAGATTTATCTCATTATTTTCTAGAGTTTGGAGAAAGCAAAGGTCTGAGAAGTAAAGGGATTCTGGGATGTAAAGGGAAAATTAATATTGGAGAGTTGCTCTGGTAGTGAGGTGAAGAAGGAATCTTCGTGGTACAAGAGCATTCTTTGTCTTACTCCTTCAGCTCACCTCTGTACCTCCAGTGTGTGGTCGTTTTTACATGGTCTAATTTGGCCTTGTTTTCCTTATCCTTAAACGAATAGTGTCACACATAATCTCACTTAATCAAACACCAGATATTTTGTTTGTTTATACAAGACTAACCAAGAATACTTACTAGGATTTAATTATCTTTTCCAATAATTGTAAAATATATAATCTTCAAATTAAAAAGTGAAAGAAGATAATAATAATAAAGATCAGAGTGGAAGTAAATGACATAGAGACAAAAAAAAAGTCAATAGAAACAAGAGCTGGTTCTTTGGAAGGATAAACAAGATTGATGAACTTCTAGCCAGGCTCACCAAGAAGCAAAGACAGGGGACCCAAGTAAACAAAATCAGAAATGGAAGAGGGGAAGTAACAACCGACCCCACAGAACTACAAAGAATTGTAATAAAGTACTATGAACAATTCTATTCCAACAAACTGGACAACCTAGGTGAAGTGGACATATTCCTAGAGAAATACAATCTTCCAAAACTCAATCAGCAAAAATAAAATAATCTGAATAGGCTGATAACTACTGAGGAAATTGAAGCAGTAATCAAAAACACTTACAGCAAACAAAAGCCCTGGGCCGACAGCTTTACAGGGGAGTTTTACCAAACATTCAAAGAAAAACTAAAACCTATCCTCCTCAGACTATTCCATAAAATTCAAGAGGAAGGAGCACTTCCAAGCTTTTTCTATGAAGCCACCATTACCCTAATTCCAAAACCAGATAAAGACACTACAAAGAAAGAGAATTACAGTCCAATATCCCTGATGAACATAGATGCTAACATCCTCAACAAAATTCTAGCAAATCAGATCCAACAGTACATCCCATAACCAAGTGGAATTTATTCCGGGGATGCAAGGCTGGTACAATATCCACAAATCAACAAATGTGATACATGACATAAACAAATTGAGAGAGAAAAATCACATGATCATATCAATTGATACAGAAAAAGCATTTGGCAAAATCCAACACCCTTTTTTGATAAATCTCTCAGCAAAGTGGGAAGAGAGATTACACCTCGACATAAAAAAAGCCTTATATGACAAACCTACCACCAACATCATACTCAATGGGCAAAAACTAACACCATTTCCTCTAAGAACAGGAACAAGACAGGGATGCCCACTTTCACCATTCCTGTTCGACATAGTACTGGAAGTGCTAGCCATAGCAATCAGACAAGAAGAAGAAATAAAAGATATCTGAATTGGAAAAGAAGAAATAAAACTGTCATTATATGCTGATGATGTGATATTGTACATAGAAAACCTTAAAAACTCCATCAAAAAACTACTAGATTTAATTAATGAATTCAGCAACATAGCAGGATATAAAATTAACACCCAGAAATCTATGGCATTTTTATACACCAATAATGAACTC
>NW_005371823.1:2459479-2465072 GCF_000412655.1 Myotis brandtii | reverse complement strand
AAGTGCTGGTGAGGATGTGAAGAAAAGGGAACCCTCATACACTGCTAGTCGGAATGCAAACTGGTGCAACCTCTGTGGAAAACAGTTTAGAGTTTCCTCAAAAAATTAAAAATGGAACTCCCATTTGACCCAGTATCCCACTCCTAGGAATAGATCCCAAGAAATCAGAAACACCAATCAGAAAAAACATATGCATTCCTATGTTTATAGCAGCACAATTTACAATTTCTAAGATTTGGAAACAGCCTAAGTACCCATCAGCTGATAGGTTAAAAAACTGTGGTACATCTACACAATGGAATACTACGCTACTGTAAAAAAGAAAGAACTCTTACCATTTGCAACAGCAAGGATGGAACTGGAGAGCATTATGCTAAGTGAAATAAGCCAGTCAGAGAAAGGTAAATATCACATGACCTCACTCATTTGTGGAATATAATGAACAGCATAAACTGATGAACAAAAACAGAGCCAGAGACACAGAATCATCAAACAGACCAACAAATCTCAGAGGGAAGGCAGGGAGGATGGGAGGTGGGGGAATAAGATATTAACCAAAGGACTTGTGTGTATATAAGCATAATCATTGGACACAGACAATGATGGGAGGGGGTGAAGGCCAGGGCTTGGGGGTGGGGGCAGGCTGAGAGAGGACAATGGGGAGAATAGGGCCATATATAATACTGTCAACAATAAAGAATTTTTTAAAAATAAAAAGTGAAAGAAGAAAAGAAAATTTTTAGAGGAAGTTTTTTAGAAATAGATATTTATTTAATTTATATGCAGAACACTATACTACGGAGATAATAATTTTAAAAAGAAATAAAGCAAAAATACATTTTTCTTGACTCATTTTGATATAAAAATAATTCTTCTCTAAAACAGACCAAGGCCCATCACAAGTAGATAGCAGAAAATGATTTAGTAATAAAATGCTTTGATACTTAACAGGCATTAGATAAAGGGGTGGTCAGAATACTGTGGCACTGACCAGGGAAATTGGTACTTTCTCCAAGATCTCTGCCTTGCCCTATTCCAGGCAGCCAGTGAGCAGCACCCAGCCATAAGCCGCCTGCCCCATCTGCCTACAGAACTAGTGGAGGACAGTGACCCAGCCTATGAGAAGCGCTTTTCCCATTAGGCAGATGAGGTCAGACATGCTCTTCCAGTGCTGAACACTTAAGGGTACAAGCACCTGACATCTGCCAGCCGTTCCACTGTGTAGGCAACACGAAGATTACAACTTCCCTCACAGACCAGTGCCTCTCAAACCCAGCGTTGTTGCTGCCTTTTTCCCCAACGACTGGCTAGTTCCATTTTTCATTTTGTTTTGCTTTCAGCCGATTTTCTCAGACCTTCTCTTGTTTCCATCTTTTCTTCCAACTTCTGGTGAATTTCAATAAATTTTTTAAAAACCTTGATATGGGAGAGGGGGGAGGAGCTTGGATTGCTTCCCTGTGCCCACCCCCTGTGTGGAATTGTCTTTCCCACTCACTCTTATTCTTATTTTAATGCCAATTGCTTTGTTTCCAAACAATCCTTGTAGGGAGTATGTGCCTAGCTGTGGCCGGGTCTGATTGGAGATGGTGCAGTTGTATTGCACAGGTGCTAATATAATAACAACAACAAAAGAATGACATGGAAAGAAAAAAAAAAGACCAAATAAAAAGCTAGTTTGAGGATGAGGACAATCTGTTCTCTGGAGACTCCTTCCTCATTCAGGAACATTGGGGGTTGTTTTTTGTATTGTGTTTGTGCTTTGTTCCCTAGGGGAGGTTCTTAGCTCCCTTTTGTAGGACTGCTCCCCACCCCACCATACTGCCCAGTTGGTTTAGAAAAGTTGTTTTCTATTTTAAAACAAAAACAAAAATATATATCTACACTAATAAAAGACAAAGATGCTAATTGACCATACCTTCACTACGCCCATCAGCCAATCAGAAGAGTATGCAAATTAACCCAACAAAGATGGCCGTTAAATTTGCATACTGCAGGCGGGGTGGGACAGCGCCATCTGCCGGCCTGCCCAGCCACCATCCGGGCCTGCTATCTGCAACCCGACCCAGGGCGGTGGGGTGGGACAGCAGCGATCCGCCAGCCCGCCCAGCCGCCATCCAGGCGTCCCATGTGCGACCTGACCTGGAGCGAAGGCTGAAGACAGTGTAGAAGGAAGCCAAGCACTGCAGAAGGGATCAAAATGGCGGAGCTGCAGAAGGGAGCAAAATGGCGGAGAAGGGAACGGAGATGGGAGCAGAGCTGAGGCAGTGGACATGGAAGGGAGTGAGACAGCAGAGATGGGAGGGAGCGAAGTGGTGGAGAAGGGAGGGAGTGAGGCAAGGGAGAAGGGAGCGAAGCCCGCAGCGGGCTTTGCTCCCTTCTCTGCTTCGCTCCGGCCTCAGGAAGCCCTATTCTTGCAGGAATCTTCCTACAACGGGCCTCTAGTGTGTGTGTGTGTGTGTGTGTATATATATATATATATATATATCTTTGATACCCTTACAAATTGTGCTCCTTATTTTAGAATTCTGTCCCACTATATGACTCCCTCAGACTAGGAAGGAATCAGCCAAATCGTATGAAAAGGACCAACCTCAGATAGGACCATGGAATTCTAGGGCAGGTACCTTCAGAGCGTGAGTCAAGGTTCAGTAGTGTTCATTGCTGCAGATGAAGACCAAGAAAAGAACATAGTTTTGACTTGGGAAGACCCCAGCATTGTTTTCCATTCCTTCCTTCCCATTTCTGATCAATTTCTATGACTCTTCTCTATCTTTTGGATTGGTATTCTTCACTCCACTGTCTCACTACCTCCAGATGAAAGAGTTGTGCACAGTAGGATCATGGAATTCTAAGGAAGGCTTCCTTAGCAGAGAGTGTTTGGCAATGTTAATTGCTATCTGGGAGTAGGAATTAATAAGATGCCTGTGAAGGGTAGCAGGGAGGTAAAATGAGGGAGATATGTTGGAGATAGAGATAATTTTTTCTGTTGTAGGAGAAGAGAAGAGCCCACAGGACAAAGATTGGAGAAGAACGAGGAAAAGAGTGGGGGAGGGGCACTTCTTATGCTGAAGCAAAGTTAAAGCAGAACCTGAATGAATTCAATAAAACATTACTGGAGAGTTGGAATTAAGATGGATGGTGCTATCAGGTAAACTAGGAGGTGCTATCAGGTTAAATTTGTTTAGTTACTCAGATAATTCCAATGAAATTATATAGAAATTTATATACTGGTTCAAGAGAGCTGACTGAATATATTGGCAGGTTTTATCTTTCCTTCCTACCAAAATTCCATTGAAATGACAGAAGTTCTATAAAACAGTAATAAATAATAAATCCATAGCAACTTCAGAAAGCAGGGAAGAATGCCATCGAAAGTGAAAATTTCTGGGCACTATAAAGCACATAGGTTAAGATTGATGGCATATCCCAAACAGGCCTGCAGTGCCACAGAGACGGAAGATATCCTCCAACACAAAGGAACCTATAACTAAGCCCAAGGTTAAAGGCTGCAGAGAATTGAGAGGAATGGGCTATGCACGTCTGGGTGGCTAGTTAATTACAGGATAGTGGAACAATCACACCAGTGCCTGCTCTCCAAGTAGCTGGCTCTACCAAAAATTTGGAAATCCAAATATAATCTGGGAGGATCTTAAAGGAGATTTTGATGACATATGGTATCCCTGATTCATAAGCCAAAAGACAAGCACGTGTACCCACCCAAAAGACATGCTGTGTACACAGCCAGCCTGACACTGTGGCCAGAACCATATAATCATCGTCCCTCTCAGAGCCCGGTGAATGCTGTCACTTGAAATACATTCCAGTAACTATGCTCAGTAATCAAGATCCTTGCTTATATATAAAAATAGATCACCAAGAACCAAACATTCTAGAATAACCAACACAAGTACAAAGAGGCATCAAACTCAACACATGAAACAATGTCACCTTTGTGGAAACAAAATTAATTAGGGAAATAGAAAACTTAAAAATTATTTTATTTAATATCTTTAGTGACATTCTGGTGGATAATAGCTTATTTTTTTAAATTGCTGTGAAAATGAAAGACTAGTGATTTTTTTGAGAAAAATCACTCAGGCTAAATACAAGAAGCAATAGGCTAAAGATCAGTTTAGTGAACTGGAAGGTTAAATAGAGTAATTTTCACATATCACCATGTAAAATGGCAAAGAAGTGAAAAGTATAAACATTTTTTACATGCAATGTCCTTTCTTTTCCTTTTTGGGCTTGCAGATTCTCAACGTTGTTGCAATTCTTTCTTATTTTTTCTTTCTCAATCTTTATACCCTTCAGAAATTCTTCCTTATTTTTGTATGCTGGTAGCACCCCTCTAACTTTGCAGCATGACTACAGATATAATTTTAGATTTATATTTCCGCTGTCACCCTGGAGGATGAGAAATGATGATTTAGATTCCCTCAGTTACCTTGAACTATAGTAATGATTACCCTGTTTTGGTAGAGGGGAGGGGGTTGTTTGTTTATTTTGCCTTGTTCCTTTCAATTTGGCTTATTTGTATGTGAAGAGACCATATTGCCAGAAGAAGCGCTTTTCTCCATAGATTGCCTTGTCCACCACAGTGACATAAAGATTGGTGATGGATTCTCTCATCCCAAAGAGATTTTGCATGTTCCCAGAATTTCTCATTGGGCACCTGCTAGCATTGGATTTTACAGTCTGTCTATCAAGATGAGTAGATTTCAGCTTTTTTTGTTTTATACATTATTTCACATATAAAAACAATAAAAATCATGGTATGCAGATTTTTGGTAATTGAGAATATAAATTTATTTTATAGTACATTTTAAATGTTTAAAAATGATTTCTCGGTCAGTTTCTTCAGTGAAAAACTTCTGATGATTCTTATTTGTTGTAGTCTTAGTTTAGGATATGAAGTAATAATATTTATTACCTTTTAGTTATTGGTTTCTAGCTTAATTAAATTGTGGTCAAAGAATATACTTTCGATGATTTTAGTTTCTTGCAATTTGTTGAGGCTTGCTTCATGGCCCAGCACATAATCCGTTTGGGTAAATGATCCATATGCACTTATAAAGAATGTGTATTTTATCAAGTTCAGTGCAGTGTTGTATATATGGCAATTAAAAAAGGTTTGTTAAAAGTATTCTTTAGAACTTCTTTATCTTTGCTGTTTTTTTCTTTCTTTATCAGTAATTCAGAGAGGTGGTTATACAGATTTGTCCTGTCCTTTACATTTTTTCAAATTTTGTTCTAGACATTGGAAGATATGTGAAAGCAAAGTTAGAATTATTTTATCTTTCTGATGGATTTTATTTTATTATACAACCACTTTATTTTTTGGTATTTCTTTTTATTCTTTTTTAAAAAATTATTGTTCAATATATTACAGATGTCCCTTTTTTCTTCACTGACCCCATCAGCCCCATCCCCACCCCCTCCAAGCCTTCCCCACACTATTGCCTGTATCCATGGGTTATGCATATATGCAAATAAATTCTTTGATTAGTCTCTTCCCACCCCCCACCCCAGTCTTCCCTCTGAGATTCATCAGTTTGTTCCATGCTTCTGTATCTCTTGATCTATTTTGTTC
>NW_005371823.1:2453677-2455394 GCF_000412655.1 Myotis brandtii | reverse complement strand
CTGGAATCTAACCTGGGACCCTTCAGTCCACGGGCTAATGCTCTATCCACTGAGCAAAACAGGCTGCAGCTTAATTCATTTACTTTTAATCTATATGTGTCTTTTTATTTAAAGTGGGTTTTGTTTTTGATTCACCCTCATAATCTGTCTTTTAATTGGTGCGTTTATGCCACTGACTTTCAGAGTGCTTACTGATAGAGTTACTGCCATATCAGGTGGCTTCTGGGGCTTCTGGGGCCAGCCTGTGGCCCCCAGGACCGGATCCGATCACAGGGGCGGCAAGCAGGCGGCTTCTGGGTTCGCACATGGGGCCCTGGATGGCGGCTTGCACTGGTGGCTTGCGCTGTCCCACCCTGCCTGCAGTATGCAAATTAGCCACCATCTTTGTTGGCGGTTAATTTGCATATCTCGCTGATTAGCCAATGGGAGGCATAGTGAAGGTATGGTCAATTACCATGTTTGTCTATTATTAGATAGGATTTTCATTGACTTCAGAGAAGAAGGAAGAGGAAGAGAGAGATCGGAACATCAATGATGAAAGAGAATCATTAATTGCTGCCTCCCGCGTGCCCCACACTGGAGATTGAGCCCGCAACCCAGGCAAATGCCCTGACCAGGAATTAAACTGTGACCACCTTTTTCATAGTTCAACACTCAACCACCAAGCCACACTGGCAGGTCTTTTGGGAGGTTTTTTATGTTTGTTTCAATTTCCTCACTACTGATCAGTTATTTAGATTTTCCAGTTCTTCATGATTTAGTCAAGGGAGGTTATATAATTCTAGGAACTTATCCATTCCTTGTAGGTCATTGAATTTGGTGGCATACAGTCTTTCATAATATTCTAGTATGATCTTTTGTATATGTGTGATGTCTGTGGTAACTTCTCTCTCATTTCTGATTTTGTTTATATGGGTATTTTCCCTTTTTTCCTTAGTGAGTCTAGCCAGCCAGGGGTTTGTCAATTTTATTAATCTTTTCAAAGAACCAGATTTTTTGTTTTTTACACTATTTCATTCAATTCTGTTCTGATTTTATTATTTTCCTTCTTCTGCTGACTTTGATTGCTTTGGTTCTTCTTTCTCCAGTTCTTTAAGATGTGATGTTAGGCTGTTTACTTGGAATTTCTCTTGTTTCTTGAGATTGGCCTGTAATGATATAAACTGCCCTCTTACTACTGCTTTCACTGCATCCCAGAAGTTCTGATACATTGTATTGTCATCCTCATTTGTCTTTATATATCTTTTGATTGCATCTTTTATTTCTTCTTTAACCCAGTCATTTTTTAGTAGTATGTTGTTTAATCGCCAAGTATTTGTGTGTTTCTTCACTTCCTTTTTGCAGTTCATTTCTAATTTCAAGGCACCGTGGTCAGAGAATATGCTTGGTATAATGTCAATCTCCTTAAATTTCTTGATGCTAGTTTTGTGACTCAACATATGATGGTCTATCCTTAAGAATGTCCCATGTGCACTGGAGAAGAATGTATAACCTGATGTTCTTGGATGAAAGGTTCTGTAAGTGTCATTTATGTCCATTTCATCTAGTATTTCATTTAAAGCCGATAATTTATTTTATCTTTTTTTTTATTTATTTTATTTTTTTAATTTAAATTCTTTATTGTTTAAAATATTACATGAGTCTCCTTTTCCCCCCATTGACCTCTTCCCCAACACCCCCTCCCCCAGCCCAAGCCCTCACCCCCGCCCCCCCCTCG
>NW_005371823.1:2404410-2452879 GCF_000412655.1 Myotis brandtii | reverse complement strand
ATCAGTGGTTCTCAACCTTCTGGCCCTTTAAATACAGTTCCTCATGTTGTGACCCAACCATAAAATTATTTTCATTGCTACTTCATAACTGTAATGTTGCTACTGTTATGAATCATAATGTAAATATCTGATATGCAGGATGGTCTTGGGCGACCCCTGTGAAAGGGTCGTTCGACCGCCAAAGGGGTCGCGACCCACAGGTTAGGAGCTGTATTGGTGAAGATATTGCTATGATATGTGTCTGATATTTTGCTGCCTATGAATTCTTCTAAGATCTTAGCCATCCTGAAAAGAAGAACACAGTTGGAGGGATCAAAATACCAGATATCAAGCTATATTACAAAGCCACTGTTCTCAAAACTGCCTGGTACTGGCAGAAGAACAGACATATAAACCAATAGAACATAACAAAGAACCCAGAAATCAATCCAAGCCATTATGATCAATTAATATTTGACAAAGGAGGCAAGAGCATACAATGGAGTTAAGACAGTCTTTTTAATAAATGATGTTGGGAAAATTGGACAGATACATACAAAAAAAATGAAACTAAATCACTAACTTACACTATACACAAAAACAAACTTAAAATGGATAAAGGACTTAAACATAAGACTGGAAACCATAAAGCCATATTTCTTTATTGATTTTCTGTTTGGCTGATCTGTCTAGAGCTGTCAATGGAGTATTAAGGTCCCCACTTATGATTGTGTTTTGGTCTGTTTCTCCCTTTAGTTCTGTGAGTATTTGTTTTATATATTTCGGTGTTCCTTGGCTGGGTGCATATATATTAAGAAGTGCTATGTTTTCTTGATGTAGTGGTCCCTTTATCATTATAAAGTGTTCATCTTTGTCACTTATCTTGAAACTATTTTGTCAGATATAAGTGTGACTACACCTGCTTTTCTGTGGATCTTATTTGCTTGGAGAATCATTTTTCACCCTTTTTCTTTGAATCACCTTTGTCTTTGCAACTTAGATGTGTCTCTTGTAGGCAGCATATGGTTGGGTTGGTTTTTTTTTTTGTTTTTGGGGGTTTTTTTTGATCCATTCTGCTACTCTGGGCCTCTTTATTGGTGAATTCAGACCACTTACATTTAGGGTCATTATTGATGTATGAGGATTTCCTATAGCCATTTCATCTTTTGTTTTCTCGTAGCTCTGTGCCTCCATTGGTTCTTTTCCTTTCAGACCACTTACATTTAGGGTAATTATTGATGTATGAAGGATTTCCTATAGCCATTTCATCCTTTTTCTCATAGCTCTGTGCCTCCATTGGTTCTTTTCCTTTGTCTATTGTTTTTGTTTGGTGGTATTCCATACTTTTTTCTGTTTCCCTTTTTTTTAAGATATGTGTCCTGGTTGGGAATTATTATGTGTATCCTTGCATTTAGATAATCTCTCTTCTGTCTATTGTTTTTGTTTGGTGGTATTCCATATTTTTTTCTTTGTTTCCTTTATTTTTTTAAGATATGTGTCCTGGTTGGAAATTATTATGTGTATCCTTGCATTTAGATAATCTCTATATATAAAAGCCAAGTGACCAGAATGACCCGATTGGGGGCAGGCAGGCTGGCCAACCTCCCATGCCTCCTCCTCGCCCCACCAGCCAGCCCTGATCAGACCCACCCATGCAGAGATTTGTGCACCGGGCCTCTAATATCAATTATAAATAGTGTTTGGTTGTGTTTTTAATTCAATTTTAAAATATTACCTTTTACTTGGAACAATTACTTTTAATGTAATTACTCATGTACTAGTATTTGTGATTCTGCTTATCTCGTTTCGTGTACCATTTTTCTTCATATTATTTCATGTTAATCAAACTTCTTTCATTAATCTATTCCCCCCTTTATTGGTTTGCTACTTGCACATTCTTTTACTACGTTTTAGTACATAGCCCTATGAATATACAATACAGCCTGGGCTGATTACAACCTAATATAATTTTATACATTTAAAACTTTTTGGAAAATTAATGCTGGGACCTTAGACTATTTTAAGTCCATATCTCACCATTGTTTGTTATTGTTATCATTTTAGTACCACATATGTTTTATTCCCCCAGAAGATATTATACTCTTCCATACAGTCAGTATTTATTTGTATTTACCCACATTTTTACTCTTCCTATTGAATTTGTGTTTCCTTTTAGAATCATTTTATTTTTGCCCACAGAACTCACTTGTATATTATTTTAGTGAGGATATGCTAGCAACAATTTCACTTGCTTTATTTTTCTGCTAATACCTTTATTTAATCTTCACTTTTAGAGAATAATTTGTGTAGGTATAAAATCCTAGGATGACCGTTTTATTCAGCAATTATCATTCATCTCAGCAATTATCAACCACTGTGCTGTGGCAGGCACACTGGTGTGCTGCAAGAATTTTTATAACATGCAATACCTGACTAGTCAGGGGCACTGACCTCTTTTCCCTTAAACTGTCAAATAAAAAACTGACAATATCCATCATAACACAAGCCATCTGATGTGAATGAATCAAAATTATACCTATTTTTTTGGTCAAATCATCAAAAATATAACATATTTTTGGTGTACCACAGAATTTTAGTAATTAGTTTATGTGTGCCATGAGATAAAAAAGTTGGAAATCACTGCATTATCTTTCTTTCATTATTTCCATTGAGAAGTCAATTACCATTCTTATTTCTGTACCTATGGAGATAAGATATAGAGTTTTCCCTTTGGCTATTTTCAAGGTTGTTTTTTCTTCTCTCCTTTGTCTTTAGTTTTCAGCAGCTTTACTATGACGTAACTAAGTATGGTTTGTTGTTGTTTTTTACCTTGATGTCTTTCACTTTGGAAATTTTTTGCCTTTATTTTTTCAATTGCCTTTTTTTATTTTATTTTTTTAGTTTTTTCATGTCCTATTTTTTTTTCTCTTCTCTAGCTTCTGGGATACCAACTAGGTATACTTAAAAAAAAAACAACAACAACAAAGTCTCATATTACAGCTACAAATTTTTATTATTTTCATCTCTCTTCTTAAATTTCAGCCCAAATTCTTCCTGTTATTTCTTTCAGATCACTTATTCTCTCTTCAGCTTCTAATATTCTATTTAACCTACCTATTGCATTCTTAATTTCAATTATTTTTTTTTACTCCAAGAATTTCTATTTGATTTTTTATTACATATCCTTGCTGTCTAGAACCAATAAATTCTTCATTTCAGGTTGTTTTAACTTATTAATTATAGCTCATTTTGTTCAACGTGATAATTCCAATAAATAGGTCATATGTTGATCTGGTTTTCTCTCTTGTCCTGTTTTTTGTCATACCTGTGTATTTTTTTTTATTAATGCCAAATATTATGTTTGCTAAACTGTAGTGACTAGATAATGTTATCTTTCTCTGTGGCTCTTGTTGGCCAACAGAGTATTTATAGATTACCTTATTCTAATTCTGGGACTCACTTGCGGATTGTATAATGCTCAATCTACCTCACTTTCTCCTCTTTTCTAGAATGTGGACACCTGGGTTCCTAATTATGATCCTGAGGCTTCCTCTCTCTCCCTCTCTCTCTCTCTCTCTCTCTCTCTCTCGGAAGTTTCTAAACTCTAGTTTTTTTTCTCCATAGGGCTGTGAGACTGATGAAGACCATGCTCAGTTCTTTATTAACTTTCTGCTTAGCTTCTTATCCTCCCATTTTGTGTAATTTAGTAATTCAGAAAATGATTTCTTATTCTCTAGTTCATTTATCTTTTGGAAACGCATGCTTTATTGTTTATACTAAGTTTCATAAAATAATTGCATGTACCATAAAGCATATACTTTTAGAATGCTGTAACTTTCCTTAACTCTAGTCCCAAAATAAAATGTCTTTATATAGTCTTTATATATCTGCTTTCCCTAGGAACCAAGTAAAATGAGTTTGTTGTTGTTTTCCTTCTTTTTCATTTTCTTACCAAGGCCTCTGAATTTGTATCATTACTAGTAAAGTAGTTAGTCATCTTTGGAATAGTCATAAGATTATAAAATTTAGTGCTGGAAGGAACCTAAGACATCATCTTCTGTTGGCTAACCTCCCACACAGTGCAGACATGTTTCCTGCAGCATCCTTGGCATATGCTCATCCGGTCCCAATTTGGATATCTTTAGCAAAGGAGCTCATCATTTCCTAAAACAATCCATTCTGTTGGACAACTCTATTTTAAAAATCCTTATGTTGAGCTAAAATATGCCTCTTTGTAACTTATACTAATTTACTCATTGTTTCAAGTTTTCCTTCTGGAATAAGTCAAAACAAGAGAACATTTCAGATAGCTGTACTTAAAACAGCTCTAAATGCCATTCTTGCCTTTTTTAATTTTTGCTTTCTTGTCCCAAAGCATTGAACATAAATTGCTAAGCTTGGATAATAATCATGAAGAAGGCTCTCTATTTGGTAATGATTTTAAGAACTATCTTTACATTATACAAATCTTTCTGATACTTTGAAGACAAAATTTTTTTGTAATTATCTTGAATTATATTTTTATGGTTTTTTAAAAAAAATAGAAAGATTGCTGTTTTCAAAGGTGACACAACAGATCCAATTGTGGGATGTAGGGAAAACCTCTAGGAGACAATGTTCACACAACTAGTTTTCATTACGAGTATTATTGGATGGTAACCAGTTAAAGCACCTCCTCTTTTTCTGTTATCTCTCTAATTTATGTATTGCCACAATCAGACTACCTGTGCTAGGTCTAAGATATGTTGAACAAAATACGGTTTTCAGTTTAGTATCAAATACTCTTTTTCTTAATGACTTTACATCATCATGTTCTTTGCTCTATTTTTTTTTTACCTGTATAAGATTTTCTTTCATGAGTATTATGTCCAAAATAGGTAATTGCCAAACCATGATTTTGACCCACTGATTAGATATTTCTGATTCTACCTACTAGAATGAAATGAATCTCACATGAGCCAGTAGCTCGGCTCTCATACCAAACACTGGTTCATTACACTGCCAGAAGGCTGACTGCAATCAAATGTCAGTTCTGAGAGTTAATAGTTTCCTCACGCTCCTCCCTCTGTCAAGTATATTTAGTTGAGCTTGTGCATATGACTTCAGTTCATAAAAAGTTTACAAGTGCAGCTGGAATGCTTAGCATTTGATTGTTACATAAATAAGTATTTGAGAACATATGTAAACTTGACAGTGTTAGTACCAGATGTTCCAGTAACACAATAATGTACTGCGAATGTCCATTCTCACTTTCGGCTTGTTTATTTTGGCAGTATCTCTTTATGTGTTAAATTTCAGATAAGCACATATTAACTCCATCCATAGTGCTGATCCTCTTATTGTTATATTCAAGTTACATTTATTACATTTACTATACATAAATACAAATAAGATAGACATTAATATACAAAGTCATTTTTTAAACAGCTCCATAAAATGCAAATATTTCAACTCCTAAATGTTTATGGTCTTCTCTGGACATATGTATGTATTCTCATCTCTAGAGGAATTGCCTTTCCAATTATGGATTATCCAACTATATTCTTTCTCTTTCTGACCACCAGACACTTAAATTAAGAGATTTCTGTCTACTGCACAAATTCTCCTTTCTCCCTCAGGTCTTCCCCACCCCCACGCCCACTATAACTGCCTATACAGTATTCTGACATGGTAGAAGCTTTTGGCATTCTAAAGCACAATTTTTGTTTCATTATAGTTTTATTTTATAGCTATTTCAAACTTACAGAAAAATTGCAAAAATAAGGATAATATGGCCAGCCGGCATGGCTCAGTAATTGAGCATTGACCTATGAACCAAGAGGTCCGGTTTGATTCCTGGTCAGGGTATATGCCCGGATTGTGGACTTGATCCCCAGTGTGGGCATGTAGGAGGCAGCTGATCAATGATTCTCTCTCATCATTGATGCTTCTATCTCTTTCTCCCTCTCCCTTCCTCTCTGGAATCAATAAAAATCTATTTTTAAAAAAGAATAAGAATAGTACATAGGACACTCATGTATCTTCCACCAAAATTCACCTGTTGTTGACATTTTGCCCCATTCACTTTATCAGATGTGAGTGTGCTCACTTACTCTCTCTCCCTCTCTCTTTGCATATGTGTGTATCTATACTAATAAAAGGATAATATACAAATTAACCATTACTCTGCGACAAAGATGGCGGCACCCAGAGCCACAAAGATGGCGGCGCCGGCCGGAGCAATGGAGCCGGCCAGAACAGGAGGGACACTTGGCTTCCTTCGGGCAGGATGCTTGGCTTCCTTTGTCGCCTCCCGCAAGCCCCGGCTGGCTTCTGAGGGCTGGCCTCTGGGCGACAGCCACGGAGCCAGCCAGAGTGGGTGGGAGGCAGCTCTGGCCCGGAGCAAAGGCGGGAGGCGTTGGCCAGAGTGAAGGCCCGGGTCCCGGGTGCCAGAGGGAAGCCAGTGCCGGCAGCCAGGGGAAGGAAGGCCTATTCTTGCACAAATCTTCGTGCATTGGGCCTCTAATATATATATATATTTTTTCCAATGAATATATTATACATACGTTTATGTGTGAGTATACATGGCCTTTTACTCATTAACTTCAGTGTGTATTTTTTGCTAGAAATAAGATTATCTTATATACAAGTAAATTTGAAGGTGATATGTATTTTTAATCTTTTTGTGTGTGTGTTCTGATTTTGTTAGTTGACCCAATGGTATCCTTCAGAGGATATCCAGGTCTTGCATCTGGAGCTGGATCTTACTTTTACAGTCAGTTGGACATGTTGGATGTGCTCCCTACAAGGGGCTGTGTTGAGGTAGTTATAGGGTTCTGGGAACCATAGTGGCCTGGCAGATTACTGAGGTGGGTAAAGTAAAGAAGGAAATTCCAAATATGACCAAGAATGAAAGCAAAAGTTTGAAGCCAGAAACAGGCCTAAGCCTCATAATGAGAGGTCATGTAAGGTCCACAGAGTGCAATCAATCATGGGATTGTTGGGAAACATGCTACAGTATGTGTTAAGGCTTAGAACTGATATCCTGAGGTTGATGGACATCTGCCTTTATGTGAAAACATCTCCACAGCAAGGAACAAGCTTGACAGCCTGCAAGGGCCAGCCTCTGCCTGGCTTGGGCTCTGACTGATAGAAGACTGTGACTCAGAGCACAGCATCTGTGAGATAGGAGTTTCCATCTAGATCAGTGGTTCCCAAACTTATTTGGCCTACCGCCCCCTTTCCAGAAAAAATATTACTCAGCGCCCCCTGGAAATTAATTTTTTTTTAATTTTAATAGCAATTAAACAGAAAGATATATGTATTAATGTTTCTACCTTTTTTGTAAAATATAGTAAAGAAAGGTGTAAATCAGAAACATTGAAGTTTGAAATTATGAAACTATTTATTGAACTCAGAATAGAAAGGTAATACAAAAAAAGTTAAAACAAATGCACCTGTGGCTATCACCACCCCCCTGGATCGCTGCAGCGCCCACCAGGGGGCGGTAGCGCCCACTTTGGGAATCACTGATCTAGATCCTCTGGAGCAGAACCTGAAATGGCCCTCAGATATAGGAGAGCCAGGACTGCTTGCTTCTGACCAGGAGGGAAGAGTTAGAGCAGCATCCAAACAAGAGTAAGCATAGTAAAGAGAATAGTAGGGGGAAAGGAGCAAAAGGCAAGTGGCTAAATGCTGCCTCATTTTCAGTGGGTCCAAGACTCATGCTGCAGGTGTGCAGAATGGATGGACACATGGCTCAGTTCCGGAGGGAAGAGAGTCAACTGAGTTCACTGCTTGTTTTCTTTCTTTTGGTGGGAAATGTGTTTTATTTAGATGTAATATTGTAAAAAATTATTTTAGAAACATGCTGTGTTATAAACTTCAAGCTCAACTCCAAAGAGTCACAAAAAAACAAAAAAAATGTGCACGAAGCTAAGTAAGAGTAGATCAAATTAGCATTCTTATAGAATGAGTTGTAGATTTACTGAAGACTTACTAAAGGGGAAAATACCAGAGCACCAGATAGCACATCAATCACTTGAAATTGTCTGACAGTCTTGAAGAGGATATCCTGGCTGCAGAAAGCACATAGCTGTCTTAAGGCTGGGGGCCCAAGTCAGAACATAGTAAGAACAAAAGATGAACAATGTTGAGAGGAACCAGCTGGCTTAAGGTGATCCAAAGTGCACAGATGTTAAAGGCTTACTGTTCCAACAATACCATTACCTAACTCAAGAATAACCATTAAAAAAATTACAAAACTTGATTTACCATGTTGACCCTTAAGGTCAGACTATATGTGTGTTTCTTTTCCATCATGCTAATTTGCTATTTCTATTTTAATGTTACTTTGTCTTCTGGTTGATGGCTGCAAGAAAGAATAGAGTTTTTTAAATAAAAATTGAAAAATAAAATGTAGCTGATAGTTCTTAGAAGTATATATAGAATTCTGTTGATGTGTGATCTTTAGTATGTTTTTTAAAAATCATCTAAGCACAATAACAAAGACTCTATCATTTCCTCTACGCCTGCATCAAAATTCCTCAAGCTGTAACACAGGTGGTTTTGTGGCAAGTAGATCTCAAGTCAGTTACGAACCTTCTGATGTGGTAATTGAATGTAAAAAGGACTCATCTAAAATTTAAAACCTAGGTGGCTTGAATCATGGGAGTAACCGGAACTGAAAACAAAAGAGGTTTGGAAAATAATATTGTTGCAGAGTATGTTGCCGTTCAAGTCATGAAAAATAGTTCTATGTTCTTTAGGGCCATTGTTTCCTATTCCATCATATTGAATACTTGTGAGTTTAAGAAATGCTACTGATAATTATTTGTAGACATGACATACCCTATGAAAGAGTCACTGTGTACCCTTTAAAGATATTTAGAATGCAGTACCCACCATATATATTGGAATCAACCACATACTACCTGGCTCAGAGGCACCCAAGTTTATTTATTCAACAAGTATTATTAATGCTTAATAAAAAAATCCTTATGTATACCCTGCAGCATCAGTAGGTGCATGGGCTGGCCATGTGAAAATTCCTTATTGCAAGCACCAGGCATACAAGGCGACTTCCCCTTTTGTTTTGTTCTTATATGAAGATGTGAAAACAATATTAAAAGTGCTCCTCTGTGACTAGTAGCCTCAATTCTAGGACACGGTAACTGTATAAATAAGCAGAATTTCACATTTGATTATCGGACTCTCTAAATACATCACGTTCACTTGTTATTTATATTCAGAGAATGTGAGAGTGAAACTCTAATTTAGCTGCAACTTGCTTCCTCTTTTAAAAACTATCAAAATAGCTTCATGGAGATGAGCCTTGAAGAATGGCTTTAACATACTTTTTTTTTTCTTTCTTCTAAGGTTAGTGTCACTTCAAAAATAAAAATAAAAATAGACACTCTTATTGGAACTTGAGAAGTAATGCTGGGTATGAACAGGCTTAGAGTATACTTAACTGTAGTAATCCTTCCCGACACGAACAGAGATGAATTGATAACCGGATTTGGCATTTCAAATATTTTTTACCCAAGGCAAGGGCTTTAAGGTATTTTCTGGGTATTAGAGAGTTTAGAGTTGAAAAAGGTGCCATTTATTATTTTCTCTTTCTGTCAACTTAGGACTTCTCTTTGCAAGCATGTTTATAACACTGGGCCTTTCTGTTCTTAAATGTTTTACCTGTTGAAGAATGTTCCATCAGAAGATGTGCTCAAGTCTTAAATTGTGTGCACCCAAGGTTTTGACTGAACAATAGTCTCATAAAATCAGATAAAGTAATTTTATTAGAAGAGGATCTTGGACTTGAAATCAGAAGTAATGAGTTCTAATCAGGAATCTGCAACATAATTTGTATATGATCTTGAGCAAATCACTTAGTGTCTCTGGAATCTGTGTTTCCTCATTTGAAATGTGAGAGGTTTTGGTTAGCCTGTTAAGATTCCTCCGATGTGAAATACATGCATCGGTTAGGCATCAAATAAAAAAGCATTTAATCATGTTAACCACATCAACTGATTGGTCCTGCCAAAATATTTAAACCATTTCTAATAAGACTTTGGACAATCAGAAAACAACGTTGTTATAACTTGAGAACGTCAATATCTACTTTCTTAATATTGATACTACTTTGCTAAGTAATGGCAATTTAGAAGATATTTCTCTCAAATACGGTAGTAGTTTACCATTTTGTTCTAGTATTATCTTCCAGAATAAAATCACAGCTTATCTCTTGCCAGGGCCATGGACAATAAATGAAAAAAAATGCAAAAAAGATTAACTTTCACAAAAGATTAATTTTTCACTCCAGGAAGAAAAATCAGACTTTCTCATGGGACTTCTTTAAAAAAAAGATGACTATATTTTTATTCCTCCAAAAAGCAGAATAGCCAAGTGACAAATAAAGTCCCAAACCACCCCCCCCTTTCTTTTTTACTTCAGAGCTGACTGACTTGAATAATTTTTTCTTCACCAAAGCTGATGGAATACTTTATTATAGCAACAAGTTTTTATGATTAAAAACACATAATGAAAAAAGCGTAGGAATTTTCTAATTCCTACTAATGTGCTTTCTAACCCTATATAGGAGACAGGGCCTTGCATGGTATCACCTTAGTCAGAAAGGGGAATTCGGTACCTGTCTGGTGCTAGAAATTGTGGAACAAAGAATAGTCGCTCAAATATGGAGAGAGTCTAGGTGTCCATCCACCACCTCACTCCTGTGCCATTTCTCTAAATTTTATTTGTTTTAGTATAAACCATTCATAAGTACACAGCTCACAAGTCGGATGCATGTGGCTCCACACAAAGCTGTGAACTGAATTGTGTATCAGAAGACTGCTATTCGGGTTGGAATCCAGGTAGATTTGTAGCTGAAATGCCATGAGATAAAGAAAATGAGAAAAGAAAAACCTTCTTCATTATGAATATGAGATAATTACTTTTCAAAAATCATTGCAGCCCCAATCCAAGAAGGGTCCACAAGGTTTAATTGTGGGTGTGCTATTTTCAGATTAATTAGGACATTTAACTTCATTTTTTATACCCCAGAATTAATCCCATAAAAATTAGTGATCTCGAAGGAGTCAGTTGTCAACTCTGACAGGATCTCTTTGCCATAATCTATTAAAATGCTGCTTTTATCTTGTCTTGCCTGTGTCATATTTTATGGATTTTTTCATAAACACTGCCTATACTTCATAAATGTCTCAATTTTCTAGTCTATTAACATTACTTCAAAAGCAATTGATAAAAGAGTAGGGCATGCATGAAATAATACACCAATAATGTGAAGTGCTGGAGGCAAGAGCAGTGGTAGGATCTGCACAGCTTGTGAGCTGAAACAATGAAAGGATGTTTTATCTACTACAATAAAGAAACAAATGATCATTTTTGATAGTAGAAAAATATTGCTAGTAATTGGGCAGGTGAAAAATGGGTTACACAGAAAATACAGCATATTTTGAAAATGAAAATGAAATGAGAAAATAAACATCCCCAAGTATATATTTACATTATGGGGAACCTTTTCCCTTTGGTTACTAAAGATTTGATATTCAGTTTGATTTAGCTTAGACATGATAATCTTATTCTACATGCAACAATACTTCCTTTGTATACATATATAGGGTGCCCCAAAATTGTATATACACTTTGACAGCTGATAGCTCAATTTTGAAAATAAAATGTATTTTAATAAACACTGCCTTTCTAATTATTCAAAGTGTGTGTGTACATTTTAGGGGGACACCAAATATTTAACAAACCTATTAATGTGTGTATTCTATGTACTCACTACAATAGATGTTGGAATTTATTTTATAATCTTTATTTTTAAATCAGTTTAAGTTTTCTTTTAACATGTAGCATTTATTTTATATTTTGAAGCACTATATATACCCAGGTTGATATAATGAAATGAGAATCTTATCTGGATTTGTACCACAAATTTGATTCACAGGTATGGAAACATACTGACTTTAAAAACATAATCAGTTATTATGTATTTAAATCAAACAAATAAAAAACAAAGAGAAAGAACATTAAGTAGATGCAGAATTCTTGCTTTTTCTTTCATTTATTCTCCATATTTTACCACCTGATTTAGCTAAATGAAACCAGTATCTGTCCTGAACTGTCATTCTAAGATACCTCATTTTCTTAAAAAGAGAGAGAGAGAGAGAGAAACCATAGGTCCCCAAATGCTTTGTGCAGTCCCAGTAATAATCAATAACTCCTTTCACTCTAAAACAATGTACTAGCTTGGATGACAAAGTGTATGATCACCTATTAAACTATGTGGCCAAATGAAGATTGGAAGGAAGTTTTAGTAATACATTTAATTTTAAGTTTCTTTAGAACTACATTGTACTATCTGAAAGGATTGGTATGACTTAGTTTTTAACTCAGAAAAGTCCTTAGTTCCTGACATATTCTTCTTTAAAAAAAAAAAAAATTGGAAACAAGACCATTTTGTTGTGACTCAAGTCAAGAAATTATCTTGAATAATCCCATTGTGATTATTTAATTCTAACACTTTGAGAAGTGGATGATTTTTCTCACACCCTGATGGACGGTGATAGAATAGGTTGTTGAATTATCCTAGTAGTACTCCATGAAGCAGGTAATGTCATTGAATAAAGTACAGAATCTAGCCTTTGACCTTATAGGACACAGGAGATCATGCTCAAGGACATTCTTTAGTCCCCACATGGAAACAGTCACCAGAATTATGTGAATAATATCCAGACTTAGCATGTGAGGTGAAATAAGCAGCTGTTTATTAACTTGACCTCATTTCTACCCCATCTCCCAAACTCATTTCTCCTTCAGTCTTCCACATCACAAGAAAAATCATATTCTCCCCGTTGCTTATCCCCAAACCTGGGGATTTTCCATGTTCCCTCTTTCTTCCACTATATGCATCAACAAATTCTGCCACACCTATTCCTAGGACCCAGTCAGAATCCACCTGCTGTTTTTCATCCCCACTCTTGCAGTCATGTCCAAGCCACCTCCATCCTTCTCCAGGGTTTTACAGTAGTCATGCTACCACCTCCCCACTTCTCCTCTTGCCTTCTCCTCTTCATGCTGTACTTCCTTTCTAGGTAATCTCATCCTACGTATGTACAAATGATTTCAGTCACCACCTAGGTATGTACGAATGACTCACAAATTTGTTTCCTTGGTCTAAATCAGCGGTTCTCAACCTGTGGGTCGCGACCCCTTTGGGGGTTGAACGACCCTTTCACAGGGGTCGCCTAAGACCATCGGAAAACACATATATAATTACATATTATTTTTGTGATTAATCACTATGCTTTAATTATGTTCAACTTGTAACAATGAAATTGGGGGTCACCACAACATGAGGAACTGTATTAAAAGGTCGCGGCATTAGGAAGGTTGAGAACCACTGGAAATCATTCCTCAGAGGTCCAGACTTTTATATCTAACTGCCATTTTGTCATCTCTTCCTAAATGTGTCCAGAAAAATCAAACTTGGCATGATCAAGCCGCAATTCAGGATTTGTCCTTTAAACCTTGGCCTCTCCTACTGTCCCTAAGTCAGTGATGCAAGAACACAAAACCTGCCAATCTCCCTTTCCCTTACCCTCATTTTTCATATCCAAGTGTGACAGGATTATCAGATTATCTTCTTTGTAAATGTCTCTGGAACCCATTCACTTCTCACCATCTCTGCCCCCACAATACAAGCTCCCATTATCACTCATCCACAGTGTTGTAGCAGCTTTCTCACTGACCTTTCTAGCCAGTGCAATATTTTCTTTTTTTTTCTTTTTTTTTTCATTGTTTAAAGTATTACATATGTCTCCTTTTTCCCGATTGACCCCCCACCACCACTTCCGCCCCCCAAACAAGCCCCTACCACCCCAGTGTCCATGTCCATTGGTTATGCTAATATGCATGCATACAAGTCCTTTGGTTGATCTCTCACCCCCCGACCTCGCCTTCTCTCTGAGGTTGGACGGTCTGTTCAGTGTTTCTTTGTCTCTGGATCTGGTGTTTGTTTTTTTTCCATCAGTTTATGTTGTTCATTATATCCCACATATGAGTGAGATCATGTGATATGCAATATTTTCTTAAAGGGGCATATTTTATCATACTGACTTCTTTATTCCTTCTCCACACTACCCTTTCCACTTTGACATAAATTTTAGCTTTCATTCATTCATTTAACCTCATTCTAGGTGCTGAACATAATATCCTACCCTTATAGAGTTTATATTTCAGTGAAGAAGTAGACACTAAATAGCAAACAAATAGAGTAATTTAAGATTCTGCTACGTACTATGGGGAAAATACATTAAGACCCAGAAATAGAGACTAATTAGAAGAGGCATCGACTTTTAGATTAGAGAGTCTTTCTTCCCCACCAAGGATTAGCTATGTGAAGATCTGGGGGAAGAGGCAGAAAGGAACTAGGGTGGGAGGAGCATAGTAAGAAAGAAAATAGTGACAAGGTTGTAGAGGTAATAGATGGTGATAGGAAATAAAGAAAAGGTGATGGTTCACAAGCCCAACAGACTAGTGAATATAAAAATCTGTTAGCTATTGATACACATGGGAGAAGAGATAGTATGAACAGACTACACTTTCAAGGAATTTTGCTATACAGGGGGAAAGAGGTCGGGCAGTTGCAAATTGGGGTTTGATACATATTCTAGAGATGGAGCTAACAAGAGGTTGCTAATGGTGGGTAAAAGAAAAGTAGGAATTAAGAACAAAGCCTATATATTTGGCTTAACCATAAAATGAATGGTGGTCACATAAATTGAGATGGGGAAGAGTAGAGAAAGGGAAGGTTTGGTGGTAGTTGGGGTGTAGATGGGGGAAATTCATTTTTATGTTGGCTGGAGCAGGTTAAATTTATCATGTAAGGTAGACATCAAGTGGCTATAGCAAGCAAGCAAGCAGGTGATTATATGAGACTGGAACTGAAGGGAGAGGTCAGAACTGCAGATATAAAATTGAAAGCCATAGTTCCTAGATGGGGATTAGAATCTAGGAACTAAATGAAGTCACCTATAGAGAAAATATTGACAAGTGAGGAGGTGAGGGATCAAGTCCAGCAACACTCTTAGACTCAGTTAACCTCCTTTTGTGAATCTCTGTCTGTTAGAGATAAAAACAAACCCAAGAACGGGTGCTGTCTCTGAAGTGAAGAAAGTACGTAACGAATGAGGGAGTCAGAGTAAAATAAAAGAAGGGAAAAAATAAAAGACTTTGAAATAATTTTTCAGGAAACAATGTTTACCTTAATGTGATAAACTGACATTTAAAAATCTATCCTATGTTACTAAAAATAAAAAACCTAGTTATAACTCATAATTCAAATCAAAACTCAGTCATTGTTATGATTACTAAAGGACCAAAATTTGCAGTGTGAAAACACAGCTCTAATGACCAAGGGAATGAACAAATGTTGCTCTGAACAGAATAAGATGAGGACAGGGAACTGATGTCTGGATTTGGCAAACGGGAGGTTGTTGAGAACTTAGACAAGACCAAGCCCAACAGACTAGTGAAGATAAAAATCTGTTAGCTATTGGAACACCTGGGAGAAGAGATAGTATGCACAGACTACACTTTCAAGGAATTTTGCTATACAGGGGAAAAGAGGTCGGGCAGTTGCAAATTGGGGTGAAGAGATTACTGTTTTTTAGGTAGAAGTTACTAGAGCATATTTTTATGTTAGTGAGTATAATCCACTTGGAGGATAAAACTGAGCACATAGGACAGCAAAATAGTAAATTCAAGTCTCCGTGTTGGCAAGAAGGATGAGGACTTTTAATGGAGTGTAACCTTCAACAGGAGCAAAAATGTTCTATTGTGATTCAAGGGAAGGTGCAGTGTATGGGCTCATCTGTTTGTAAATTTGATACTGGGGAAGTGAGATAAAAAGCTAGGTCATCAGCCTGGGGAAGATGAGGTACAAAATGGCTGCCAGGGAAATGAGAAAATGAAAATACTAGGGTAATGCAGTAGGTTTGGGCAGCATTGAAAGCCTGCTTGAATTTTGTGATCATAAATTTAATGTGATCATCTGTCTGCACGGTTGTGTTTTTCTCTAGTGACATTCAGTAGCTTGAACAGTTGCACAAAGTCACTGGGGAGTCAGGTGTAGCTTTGACAAGAAAATAAAACAGAATAAAAAGGGGCAACAAAGTTTAAGGTCTGATTAAAGCAATAGAATTTGGAAACTGAGCCAACTCAGGAGGGATGTGAGCCGAGGCAGGCTCTGCGATAGCAAGGAGGGGAAGGAGGAGGTGGGAGGAGAGTAAAAAGTAGTGGAATTAATGATTTGAAGTCTGAATGAGGTTAAAAATTTTATAGGGAAAAGACTAGAACAAGTAGGCTCTAAAATTAGAAGGTGGTAGTTAGCAAACGGGATGGTTAAAATCCAGATTTTAGAAGTAATGTGGTTATTGATGATGACAAAGTTGGCTCATGTTTCTCACATTTTTTTGGACAGTAATATGATTTTCAAAACAATGTGATATGCCCAGTTACATGATATGTAACTGAAATATGATATGAAACAATGTTTACCTTACTTTATATCATAAACATATTTTAAAATCTATTCTATGTTATTAAAAAACAAACAAACCTGGTTATAACGCATTAAATCAAACGAAACCTCAGTGATTTTTATGATTACAAAAAGACCAAAATTTGCAGTTTTAAAACACTGCTCTAATGACTATGGGAGTGAATAATTGAGGTAGATTCAGACACCTGCGAGTGCACAGGGTCAGATGGATTGTCCATGTAGATGTGGAGGTTGCCAAGGATGACAAGAGTAATGGCATGTGGAAGACAGTGAAATAGATGCTGATTTAGTCCATGAATGAATGCGGTGCCAAGGTGATAGGTACTTGACAATCAGGTAGGGAAGTGTTGGTACATTCTGGTGGTGGTTTGTGTTTCTAAGAGGCCATTGATTTTAAGGAACTAGAGAGGACATACCAGCCCCAGGTCCTACCTAGTAGGTGCGCAGCAATGATAACTTGAATGAACTGATGAAATCAGAGTTAGCAGATGCTGATGACTCCATTGGCATGGTGCAAAGGGAGCTAAAGAGAACTAACAGGGGATACTGTTGAATTTGCAAGGAGGACATCTTGCTATAATTAGTGAGGCTCCTTCTAAAAGTCTACAGCTCAGTCCTTATGGGCATGGCCCAGCTATTCTTGAGAGCACAATACTGTGAACCTGATATCGGAAAACAAAGACCTATTAAAGGTTGTATTAAGATGGAATTTAGGGGGAACAATGGGAATCTGGAGGCAACTTCAAGGGTAGCTCCTGTAAGAACCAAGTCCTGACTAAGGAAATAACAACTGTTACAGTTCTGTGTCTGAGGGAGCAGGGTTCATCCAAGAGAGAAGAGATGCTTTTGGGGTGTGGTGGGGTGGGGTGAGGAGGATGAGAGGAGAAGAGGATAGAAAGTAGCACTGCAAAATTTTGAAGCAGGGAAGCAACTGGCCATATTTAAAGTAAATTCAGGAAATGGAGCACTGTGGCCATGCCAAAAACAGTTACTTGGGAAATGACTTAACTAGCTGGGATGTGGAGTTCTCTCCTGACAGAATAGGACCTGGAGTCTGGAAGTTAGAATGCCAACAGTTTAATGGAAACAGCGTTCTTCCCTTACGCTACCAAAGTCACCCACGACAAATACCATAAGACAGTAATACATAGTTAGGTTATCTTGGACAAAAGTCATAATAAGTTGAAGAGTCACGTCTGGGGGAGATTTCATTCTGTTTCCATTTTAATTTTGTACGGGTCAGGAGCACCATTACTTTCCTTTCACACCCACTCCCTCCATTGCATTTGCAATGCATCCTCTTCATTTGTCTTGCTAAGACCCGTGTGTGAGAAGTGATTCCCCCCCCACCCCCCCACCCCTCACTGGATCATCATTCAGTGGCAAAGAAGGACACCTCTGAGCAGTCACCAGTTTCTTCTTTCGGCCACAAAGAAAATCAGTGACTCACCTCTTGCAACTGCACCAAGTCCTTCAGGCCAAGAGGCCACTGGCCAGCGTTTGGAGGAAGTAATTTACTAAATGGTGTCCTTGTGGCCAGAAAGGCTTAACACACATAAAAGAGAAAAAACATGGATTCCATTTCTCCTCTTCAGAATGTTGGAAACAGTTAGGATTAATTATGTGTTTTTGTGTGGAAGTGATGATATGAATTTCAATAGCATGTAGGAAAAGGAGATCAGCCTATTTTTTAAGGAAAATAGTTCCGGTTTAAGTCCATTATAGCTACACAATGTCATTATGAAATATGAGAAGGAGATAACTAAATTATTCATATTATAATTTTATTTGTATTCTCTTCTTTATTCTTCCTGTAAAATGTCCCTATTTGTTATTAAAACTAGCATGTTTTGTAAGAGATTTATGTTAATTACACAGAAAGATGCCTTAGTCAGAATAGCAAATTCTATAGTGAATTTCAGGGTTTTTTAATGTGTGATCTCTATGGTGTAGAATATTTCTTGCTAATGGTTCCTGCCAACTATATATCTAGTGATCTTTGAACCCGTGTTCATTATTATGGTTATAGCTGTACCCAAATGGCAACATATTATTAAAATATGAGGTGCTGATTGAAGAATCCAGATATAATTATGCTCATGAAGGAAAACAAACCTTCTAGTAATTTCTAGGAGACAAAATAATATCTTCAAAATGTTATACTCAAAGTAAACACATTATGACAGATGACAAATGCCAGGTTTTCAAACAAAGAAGGAAAGAGACTGGTCACAGTGTCAAAGGCCATCCCCCAAAGTTGCTTACTTCCAACACTACTTTTTATTTAATAGGAAGATTCCGAGCATTTTCTTTTGATAGATTGGGATTTTTTAGTTGTTCAAATGAATAAATATGAAATAATTTTTATTTCAGCAAACTCTGAAGTCCTGCCAGTCGTAGTATCATCACTAACTTTGTGCTGTTAACGTTTAGCCCAGTAGATCTATTTCTGTATCATGAAGGCTGGAAGCCTAAGAAAAATAATAAAAACCAGTCCCATCACCAGCTGAACCAGTTCCATTATCATATTAGTCCTGACAGTTCAGGGGGTGGGAAAAACAGGTGTCAAACCCTCTCCTATCAAGATGCAGAAATATCATGTCTCACAACAGAGACCCAGACTTGAAGGGCTGATCTTAAGCTAAATATCTTGAAGGCCAACCAAGAGTTGATCATTGGTCCAATGAACTTCTCTCTAGAAGGGGATATATTCACTATCGATTAGGACCAAGTAGACAATTTGCCTTTATAGTATATTTCCAAAGTAATAATAGCTTAATAACATGCCAGGTATTTATGAAAATGAGCTTTTGGATTGCATGAAAATTTAGATGTTTGCACTGATAATTCTGTTAACACTAGTACTCATTTTAGGGCTCAGTTCTGAAAGCTTTCCTGAGAAAGGAAAAACCATGCTTCTATGAAGAAGCAAAAAAAGCTGATAATGAATCAAGTATCAGGGAAAAGGAGTGGTAATAGCTAAGGTCGGGGGGCGGGGAATTTTTTTTTTTTTTAGAAAGAGAAAACAGTGGTATATGAGATAGGAAATAAAGGAGTGAAAACTATCTCAGAAGAGAAGGAAAAATAAGACCCAGAAAAAATGTATATATCATAAGACACCACCCTGACAACATGATTCGCATTAATCTCTATCCAAACACCTTTCTTCACATCTGTCTTGTCATTCCTAAGCAGACAAGGCTGAGCTCTCTGCCTTAAGCCCTAAGGTATCATAACATCATCTTTTGTAGCTGAGATGCTGGAAGTAAATCCTGGAAAATAGGGAGGGGGTGTGAACGTTAAGAGATTATAAGAAAACGTATGCCGTTCACCTCTAAGTCAGTTTTCCCTTCATAAGAATATCTTACCCAAATAAGCAAAAAATATAAAAGAAGAGCCAACTATTAACAAATTACAGGGTCTATGCACTTAAAACAATTTAAGAGTGTTATACTATGGAATTTTATCCCAACATAAAAATCTACAGGCTGAACCCTGTTAAAATACCTTGTTTATTGTTTACCTGAATTGCTAACCAGTGTTTAACATATTTTTCCTACTTATTATTGATTGCCAGGTTATGGCATGTAGGGTTTTATTCTAAATTACTATCAAATTGTAAAAACAAACAAAAAATGGCAGTGAAGTGATTTTCTGTAATGATTCTTTGAGAATTAGGTTAATTTTCTTCTCAAGGTTTTGGAAGCCTTGGTAAACAACTTCCCTTATTGCCTCTCAGTAACTGGCCTAGTGGGCAATGTCTCTTTCAGAGAAATTTGACTTGTGCTGGGAACTTTAATGTTAAAGAACTACATGAGAGTGGGGTGAGTTTATTTCTTTTGCCTCATAAAATCCGTTGTAATTAATTAGTTGGTATAATATGCATTGCTGAGAGAGAGAGAGAGAGAGAGAGAAAAGGTATCACATAAAGCAAAAGTGAAAAAGCCCTAACCTTCTAGTGACAAACACTATGCATGCACAAAGGGTGGATGCATTAAGTGGCGGAGGGAGGGTCGGAAGTGGATAATTATTTGTAGCAATGCTTTTACTGCTATTCGAATGAGACAGACTCACAGTGGCAGCAGTCATTTTGCTGAATCAAAGTCCATGTTAGTCGCATTATACACTGCCACAAAAGGTTGTTAAGGCTGGTATTAGCATGTACCACTGAGGACATTGGAAGGACTCGATCTGTCACACTAAATCGCCTTCTTGCCCTTAACCATTGAAGTCTCCAGCTCCTCTGACATGTTCTTTCATTAATGGCCTGGCCTTGACAACTGATCCTAATTGCCTCTGAACCACACTTCATGTATTATTGGTGTCTGCCTGCCCTGGTTCATGTCAACAAGCCACAGCACACACGGGGTGTGCCCAGTGCCTTTGCTGAAGCCACGCTCACACTCTTATTCCTCGGAGGGCCTGGGTCTTGCGGGGAGGAAAGTAGAAAGCTAAAGATCTTCCTGTCTCCTCTTGGCAATATTTAATGTTAATTTGTGCTGTGTACTTATGAAGCTTATATAAGGACTCACTAAAACAGTAAGTCAATTATGCAACATTCTGTTAAAGCACAGATGATGTAAATGCGGACTTAAATTTGCCCTTATTTTAGTAACTAGTAAAATGTGTGTTTAGTGTCAAATCCTTTTTCAACTTCAGATAGTATGGTTTACATTCTTTTTTACTTGATTATGTATCACAATTTCATTTTGATGTACAGTAATAGAGCAAACGAGGTCTATAATATTATATAGTTTTCAGGTAGAAGTACAGATTACACAAGAATTCCCCAAAAGTAAATTATTAAAGGTTTAAATAGTATTTTTTTACTCCTAATACATATCAACAGGTTAATATTTACTGCATTTTTTAAATAATCAGTCTTAATGCATTGCATGTATTTAAAAGTATTTCTGACAATTTTAGAAGACATACAGAGCAAAAGAGTTTAGATATATTTTAATTTTTATAGTTTGAGATGAGGTGTTGGCTTACAGCAAAATATTTTACGATCTAAAGCATGACATTAGGAATGCTCCAGATATTTACCTTTTTTTGGGGGGGGGGGAGGTGTCTCTGAGATTGAAAATTTACCTCATCCCTGTGACAATTTTTTACAATCACATCTCCAAACAATATTATGAGATTCTCTCAATCTTTTCATCCTTTTTTATTTATTGAAGGCAGTTTTCTGGTGAGCCTTTTAAGCATGCAAGTTCTATCCGTGATCATAAAAAATAAATCACAGAGGCTCTTCGGTGCTCGGTATCATTTAGCCTAATCTAGACAGTGACATTTGGGCCACTAACAGCATAATCATGGTTATTGCTACAAATTGCTCCATGTTTGAGTTTTAATGTTATAAGTAAATTATGCCACCAGATAAAATATATGTTTCTTTGGGAATTAAACATATTTATTTCAGCAATGTAGCTGTGGACTAGCAAGGAGACTTCAGCCTTCTTTCATGTAGTAATACTGCCACCTTCTGAGCCACAGCGGGATTGTCCTCAAGGCTAGCTGTCTCACCCAGAAAACTTCTCCGGTGTCCACTTGCAGTGATCCAGCAGCTAAATACTTCCAATGGGGAGCATTAAGGTCTAGAAACAGTCTGGGTTTATCATACAAATGATACATTTGATCTTAACTCTTCCTTTTAAATAAATGAGAATGCATATGGACATCCAACAGTCAGTAAAAAATAGTACGTCCTTGTTTCATTTTACCACCACGTTGCCATTTATTTTCTGGACTTGAAAACGACCTTGACTGGCGGTGTGTAGCTTCCTGGCAGACAGCTCAGTTGGTGTAAAGATAATTCTGGTCTGGAAGTCACACAGCAAGAGCAGTTGCCTGGCAGCAGTGGGGCAGGGTGGCCACAGCTGGATGGGGAGAAGGGGATGGCAAATGTTGTTTTCCTATCCTTCAATCAGCCAGCATGCCCTTCAGCAGAACAGCAAGCCCTTCTGACTCTTCAGAATTAGTGAGATTAGCATGAAGCACATAATGCAGGATGATGGAATTTGTCATAATTTGCATTGTCCTGGAAAAATGCGGGTTGATAGAGCGACACGTCTTGGAGCATGTCATGTCCCACGGGCAGGTCACAGAGGAAGCTTGGCAGAAATAATTCTGTGAGATGTGCATCAGTTGCAAATGCTTCATAAACAATTTGTCAAAATAAAATAAAATAGATGGGAATGGGTTAGGAAGGTATAGAAAGTAGGGTCCCTGCAGAAGCATCTCAAAGAATCGCCTATGCCATCCTCCAGTATCGCATTTGAGAAAATGAAAATACTTAGAGTGGATGACTTCATTCTCCTATTGGTTTTAAATTCCCAAAGCCTTTCGGCAAGTCTTTCGTTTTTCCATGGTCTAAGGGTCAACTCTTGGGAAGTACATGTGTCTCTGCAAAGTTTATTTGTGGGAGCCCCTTACAGAAACGATCAAGTGCAGCTTAGGAAAGGTTCTCTGAGAGATTGCTTCTGACCTTGATAATGTTCCCCTACGGGAGGCAAGAAGGGATCATCGGCATGTGGTTGACAAAACAAACACGACAGTGTTACTCATCTGCAGCAGCCTTTCTGGAAATGGGCATGGAGCATGCCTGTCTGAACAGGCAAGGACAGCGCCTTATTTAGCACAGCATTGCAGGAATGAAAGGTCCAGTGTCGGGAATGGTCCGGGCTTTATTTATGGAGCACCTGGCAGTGATGCCATTGTCTTTGGTTTGGGGCATTTCTTTACCCAAGAACGTCCTAACTAGTGTTTGCAGGTTACGTTATTTATCATTTCAATATGTGCTTCTACTTCACAAAGACATTTGGCAACGTCTCCTTCATTTGTCTTTATACATTTCAAACAAAAGATGAATGCTGGCCATTCAGTAACACTGATCTTTCATGACAGTTGAACATTTGTGGGTTGAGGGTCTAATAAGAAAAAAATTTTAAGTAGGTAGTTTAAGGAAAATGAAAAAAATAGTCATTTGCGAGGATCCAGCTTATAATAAAAACGTGTCTTCTTACTACAGTGTTAGATAGGGAGAATACTCATTTTTCTCAGATGGTTATAATTGTGGAATTAGGTTTTATGAAAACTAAAATTACCTTAGGGCACAGCTCAACGTGAATAAATCTTTCAACACCCAGTATCTGGAAACATGATACACATGAAACTAATAATGGCCCTTCAATTACAAGTAGATCAAGAAAAACTGTGTGAAGTTTTTAAAAAGTATTATTTATTGAGTTCCATAACATGAAAGTGACTCCAAATAATTGTTAGTTCAGACCATTTTAAATCATTTGTTGTTTGTAAAATAATAGCCCGCTATGTAAACCTCATATGTTTTTAAACTTGCCCTCCTGTCTGTATTCTTCAAAACTGATTGCTTTCAAACAAACTGTTTTACTAATCAGAGATAATAACTGCTTTATGGTGCCAATTGTCAAAAACTAAGTTTTTTATAAACATTATTTTCCTAATATATCATCTCTTGACTCATAAAAAGAGCGAGGTTGTAACACTTCAGCCCAATTTTAGCCCTGTGGCTGTTAGCGGGTAACCTGTGTGATATTCATTGCACTGAGAGCTAGGTCTGTAGCCTCTATTTTTATTGTCTCTGCCATATTTTAACTATTTTTCCCATTGTCCTTTTTTATGAATACTACTATGAAAAAAAAATAACAGGCACCTGTTGCTTCTGTGAAATTTCTTTCCTCACAGGAAATGTGCTTGCAGTGCCAGATAATTTGCCTTGGTTAGAACTTTATTAGCATTTTCTCCTGAATGGCAAAGCCACTTCATGGCAGAAACTAACCAGCCAACAAACAAAAATTGTATTAGCTTTCTTTGCAGAAAATTATGAGGGATGATAAGAAAACTTTTTAAAATAAGTATACATCTCATCACCCAACTCCCAAAAATATTGAATAAAATAAAAGCTGAAATTGTACTTTTTGTACAAAGTTTTATAAATTGAGTAAACAGAGTAATGTAGGAAATCAATTTTCCCAGTGTCTTTAAGCTTTATTATTCTGTTACTCTACCTAATGACCACGAGCCAAACAATCCAGTTTAACTCTTGATGTCTCATGAACTGTTTCTTTAGTCATTTGTTCACTCAGTCATTATATCTCCTCCTGTTTATGGTGCCATTTCTGTCCTCTGAAGGATACTATGTGAGAGTTTAGTTCCCATAGGGACAGAGAGTGAAGTGAGCAGAGAAGGCCCAATCAGCGGATTTAATCAAGAATTATTTATTGGGCAAAGCACCTCATCCAGAGTTAATGGCATTGCCACTCTGCGAATGAACCTTAGAAAATGAAGAGGTAGCTAAAGGAATTAGCTTATTAACGTGCTATCATCACATCTGGAACGGATGCAATTCTTGGTGCTTGCCTGGAAAATTCATTGCATTGTCAGAGTACTTGGTACTCTGTGTTAACAGAAGGTTGTCTAATCTGTGGTTCTTTGTCTACCGATACTGTGATAAAACTCAAATTACCAATTTATTTAAGAATAAAGTGATAATAATTTTTTTTGCTCAGTACAGGTGACTTGGAAGCAAACTATACTTGTTTTCCATTCTTTTTTATTAGCCTGTCTTCTTTAACAAACTTGCTGCCTCAAGGATTATTAATACTGTTTGGATGCTTTTTCCATTTTGCCAATAGCTGCCCCCAATTAATTCTATTATTGTAGAGTTGTTCTTTAGGATTCTCTATGGCAATGCAAAGTAGTCTCAAGAAAGCAGTAGTCTCAAAAAAGGAAAGATTAAATTATGATATAGTCAACTACGAATGCCATAGAGACAATATAGCTTTAACAAGAATGTGACCTAAAGAAATCCATTATAGACATTTCAGTGCAGACAGATAACTTCCTTGAATAAATGTTAATGTTAATTAAACCTCTACCCATGGACTTTAATGGTAAGAATTTATTTCTAAATATAAAGGAAGCAAATTAAGTAATTACTTAATATTTATGGAAATTTTTAATTTGAAAGTTATTATTTTAAAGAAAAAGTATTTGGTTACTATAAATTCTTTGAAAAGTTGTTGATAATAGAAAAAAACTCAAAAGAAATCAAGGAAAGGAATAGAATATACCTACTTTAAATACAATTTTCTTTTTCCCCACCAGTGTAGATGTCTCTAATACCCCTCAGAATACATACATTTTGGAGGTTCACCCATTACATTTTCTTTTATATCTCTCATAGGTTTGACTCTTTTAATCCAGCAGTCATGTACTTATTTCTGGTTCAAACTTGCCATATAAGCTCTGAAGTTCTTTTACTAGGACTATGGGGGAAAGGTATTTCTTCCCTCATCCATTCTTACTTTCCCCAAATCATCATCCCCACCCCCTCAATTAAAGTAAGGGGTCCATTGGCCTGTCATACAATAATTTATGTGTTATAATCATTATTTATATCAAAAAATATTTCCAACGTTATAAAATAAATAAGTAAAATGAGTTCTCTCACTTTTTTCCTCATCATTAATTTTTAAACCATCATTTTTATTGCCCAGGAAAGTTTGGAAGTCCATTAGTCCATGATGTAGGCAAGGTTCCTTGGAGAATTTCAGTATTAGAATTTAGCCAAGTAATATTCATTTTACCTTAGGCGGAAAAAAGCATCAGTTCATTTCCTTCACACACATGGTAATTTTATTCCTCACAGGTGATTCCGGGGATTTCTTCTTGCATATATTATATGGGAACTGTATTATTTATAAATATGTGATAAGATTATACTGTATACTTATTAAGATGGGATGTCATTTAAAGCTCTCAAAGTTTCTGAAAGTGTAGGGCATTTCATGAGTGAGAAAAATGACAAAAGAGAAAAAAGCCACTAGTCTGACTGTGGAAGATGATGAAGTCACACTCAAAATAGAAAGCTTCCCCGTTGACAGAACAGAACGGTGTCAGAAAAGAAATACTAGTAGTGTCCCTGCGTCCTGTTGGTCCCTTGCAACTGGGTTAAAATGGATGGATTTTAAAACTTATGCTTGATGAAGAATAAAACATCTTAAATTACCAACAGAATCTGGAGAGAGCCAGAAGAATCACCAATGGAACAACAGTTCTTACCTCCTGAATTTACATTGCTATGGCATCTATCTTAAATTAGGATGTTACAACTAGCTTTCCAAGGCACTTAATACTCATCTTAGACTCTGTGTGTGTATGTGCACACTATCTGCCCAATGAATAAAGGTTGATCATCTTTCTTGCTAGAAATGGTGCCATTGTTTTTACGTTAGGTTGAGAGTGCTTTGGTATTGATAATGGGATTTGATAGGATCTTTCCCTGGAGTTGGAGAGGAGGGAAGAATCATTTGAGTAATGAGTCACTTAGTAGCACCAAGAGAAGTGGGGAGGCCTGATAACAGGAAGACACATAAAGCTTGCTTCTGACCAGGCAAGGGAGCTAATGTGATAGAGTTGAGGGCCAGGAAAAAGATGACATTCCCCTCCAAGGCCATGTGACTACTAAGAGAGAACACCCAGAATGCAAGTGAGAACAGTAAGTGAAGATGCTTGGCTCCACTGAATAGCCAGACCATTCTTAACCACAAGTGAGTTCAGACCTAATAGAAAAACTGGTTGGGAGCCAGGGACAAAACCATGGAGACTCAGTATATTCATCACACTAAGCTAGGCATTTATCATTTAATCTTCACAGCCATTCTTTTAGATAATATAATGACCAGTTTTAGGTATGGGAGCTGAACTCCAGAGAGGTGTAACTTGTCTGGAAACACACAGCTATCATCTGGTAGGATGAGGCTGTGAACCTTAGTTCTATCTGACTTCAAGCCTAGGTTCTAATCAGACATTATTTATCAAGTTTGGGAAAGAAGAAACACAATAAAAAAGTAAAGGCTAAGGTCCTTTAAAATCTATGTGCAGAAATTGAATCCTGCCTTGGAGTGACAAAAGCAAGTATAGATCTGAAATATTGGTTTATTTGTGAGGAGAGAACAGAAAACTTTGAGATTGTCTTAGATAAGTTGAATGTTATTATATTCTTGAATATTGTTATGTTGTCTAAATTGTAAAGTATCTTCATGAGAATAATGTCAGTGCTATTGTTTTATTAATTGAAGGCATTGTACAAGGAAATGAACGTAAGTAAAAACAAGCAAACAAACAATAAAAAACCAATTTGTTGCATGTGAAAAAATGTTGACCAGAGGGGATTGAAATGCTGAGAGGCCACCTGAGATATCTATACTGGATGTCTCCACAGCACATTCTTCCTATATTGGCTCCGAGATTCTTTGCCTAGAATCTTTGCCTGACACATATAAGATAGTCAATATATCCTTTAGAAATAAACAAATGAATGAATGTTTTTCCTACCCAGACTGGTAATTCATAAATACATTGCTAAATGGGATGACACCTGAACAGTAGGCCAATTTTTTGGAAAGAAGAATCAATATTGAGAGGTCATGGCTTTGTTAAAAGCCATAGAAAAGAAAATGAATTCCCTGCCTTCCAGCCACCTGCTCAGGTCAAAAGGCATGTCTCCTCTCAGGCATTTTAAGTGTCACTAAAAAATGTATTATTAGCACATGTTTTCTGAATTAAAAAAGATTATTTTGGGTCAAAATATGTCAATACATATTAAATGACAATATTTAAATCATAGTCTTCAGGCAATGTCTTTCTTGGGTCTTTAATTTCACAAGCTACTTGAGGGAATATACCTGACAATTTTGTTTTAGAATGGGTTGATTATCTTTACAATTTTAGAAGGATAAAGGGATGAAATTCACCCTTGAGATCTGGTGAACAAGAATTTGCTTAAAGGAGCATGACTTTAGATGCCCTTTGATTTTTATAGGATGGTTCACTCAGAATTGTAAATGAAGTAGTACTATGAGGTAGGTAGGCAATTATGTGTCTATTTTAATATTACACTTGATGAAGCATTTATCAGTAGAAGGCATAGAATTATCTGTCAGAGACCTAGAAGAGCCAACAAATTTGCTATAATATCTGAGAGAACTTGAACTTTCAAAAACTGATTCTTTGCTATGAGCATTATGAATAAAACTTAGAGAGAATTCATAGGACTTGCATTCTCACTGAACATAAAAATGAGAGAAAAATTATTTTTGCCTTACCTATTTAGCAGTGCTTTAGGTTTGTTTGTTTTTTTTGTTGTTTTGTTTTTAATATATTTTATTGATTTTTTTACAGAGAGGAAGGGAGAGAGATAGAGAGTTAGAAACATCGATGAGAGAGAAACACCGATCAGCTGCCTCCTGCACATCTCCTACTGGGGATGTGCCCGCAACCCAGGTACATGCCCTTGACCGGAATCGAACCTGGGACCCTTCAGCCCGCAGGCCAATGCTCTATCCACTGAGCCAAACTGGTTTCAGCAGCAGTGCTTTAGGTTTTATTAAGACATCTAGGTATTTAAATTTGAATGTTGTACCTTCATTTAATATGTTTAAGCTACATTGATAGTCTCCGTAGCTATGCAAAGTTAATACAGTATAATCCTAATTTCATATTTATATTATTGCCATTGAGCCTGATGTGTGCATTTGTGATATGCACCACACACACAGCATCCAAACATATGAAAGTATTTTATTTAGATGGTCCTCACAATGTGCTTTCTGCTTTTATAGGATACAGGGAATGAGTCTGAATAGCAGCAAAGGATTTGGGGGTTGATATTGAGGAGTTATTTTAAACGATCCATCTATATAATTATTTTCTCAGAGATTTATATAATCAAAAAGGCAGTATTTAGGTTGATAACACCCATCATGACCTTGTTTTACATGTAACCTATTTAATATTCCTTATCTGAATTTTGTATTGTTCTCCTTTACCTAATGGCCTCTCCTGGCTCTCCTCCTACCTAGCCAGCCACATTTTTTCTATCTTTTTCTCCTCATGTGCCCTAACAGTGGTTACTCCCAGTTTCTGGCCCTTTGTGCTTTTTAGACCGTTTATTTATTTTGTATACCTTCTATTAATTAGCCTATCTGTCCTTGCAGTTCTATGGCACGTCTTCATGTATGGCTTCCTCGCATTCAATCCTATGTTTTTTAAAAATGGAACTGAATATATTCTGAAATCCCCTTCCCTTCACTAAGGTTTTTCTTCATCCCCCTTGAAAAAAGAAAGGAAGAAAAAAAAAGACTCTCCTCTCCCAGTGTTCGCTTTGTTGCTGTAAAATCAGCAACCTTCCAGGCTCCCAAAACAGGAGCTCCTGAGTCACCTTTGAATATCTTCACCTCGGTATCAAATTTGCCACCAAGTCCTGCCATTGTTTCTTTAATAAGCCTCTCAGATCTGCCTTTCCTCATCTTTCCTACCACTGCCATTTTTAACACCTTTTATCTGGACTAATGCAGTTGTCTTCTATCTGGTCTACTTATTTCCACCTCCTTCCTAGTTCTTCCTACAAATATGGCTACAACACTATTATCATTCCTCTACTGTTCAAATCCTTCAGTTTCCTTTCGTATACTACATCAAGTTCATCTTATTTTGTCTGGCTTCCATTAGATTGTATTGGAATCCAGATCCTATTAGAGCATTGAGCTACGAGACCCAGGAGTTGCTATATCCTGGCCTACCATTTGCCCCCTGTCCTCATGAGGTTCTCAGGGAGCTGAATACACACAAAGAGCAATGGCAAAGGAAAATATGAGTTACATGTAATATTAGCAGGGTGTCTGAAACCTTCCGATTATTCTAGAAAACTAATGCACACTTGGAAATTTGGGCCTAACCTCAGCTTCTCTGTCCTGCAAAGGCCAGATATTGCCATAAACAAATCACCAAGCCAAAGATAATAAGAACTCCTGGGAAGCTAAATGCTCCTTGGATTGGGCAAGACAGACAGAGAGGCAGATGAGGAGTCAGGCAATAAACAGCTAAGAATAAAGACCTGCCCTACGAAGGCTTAGCCCTCAACCTGATGGGTGAGAAAGCAGCAGCAGAGAGAGGGAGCCAGCTGACCCACGCAGGCCCTAATTCTGCCACCGAGCTAGTTTTAAGAGTAGAAGAGCAGGAAAGAGCATCTAGCTCTGTGTGTGACCCTATGGCCAGTCCGGGTCCGGGCATCTCACCCAATCAGATTGGCAGGCCTTCCCTGCAAATCCTTCACTACAGGCTCTGGAGGCAAAAATACTGGCAGCCTTATTCTTCACTGCTCTCAGTTTTCTCTTTTTCACTGAACTTTATCCACTCCATGCACAATTCTACTTCCTGGATTATAGTGTTTCCTTCAGCTCATCTTTCATTTATCCAAATCTTCACATTCTTTCAAGACCAATTTATGACTGGCCTCTTCATTGAAAACGACTATTGCTTATAAATTTCTCTGAATAGCTATGGATTTTATAATTATTTCTACCAAGTTTGACACTTAATTGTGTTCTAATTATTTTACGTATCTTAGTAAACTCCTTGAGTGCATAAACTGTGTCTTTTATTTCAAGCAAGACTCCTAATATAGTAACTATTACATTGTAGAAACATAGAGCTAGAAAGGACAATAGAGAACCATTATCAAGGATGATTAGTTGATGAAATAGTATCTTTTTTATTCTTAAGTTATGTGTATATGGTACTGTTAAATAAAATCATAATGAAAGTATGTATCTTGGTCTGCCACCTTTAGATATTTGATACCAACAAGAAATAATATTCAAAATATTTAGCAGTCATTATTGAGCAGGCACTGACCAATCAGAATGGATTCTGACTGGTACAGTATCAAATTAATTGATCAAAAGTGGAAATTCCAACTAGTTCAGAACTAAAATAAAAGTTAATCCCTGCTTTGCCAAAAATTAACAGTTGATTTGTAGCCATATCTCATATATTTACTATATTTTATTAGGTCTACATACAAAGCCAATAAAGGTCAATCAAGCTGATTTAATACGTAATCTGGCCAAGCTTTTGTTTCCCCCTCCTACTGCCATAGCTCTCCTATCTGCATACTGTATACTATAGTACGATTGCCTATTCCACACATTGTCTATTTCAACTTTTGTTGACCTGGAAGCATCATATTTGGAAAGTCAGCATCTACAGAATATAATAAGCATCTCTATTGGCTACTCCCATAACTATGAGGGGTGCAGTCACCAAGCACCACTAAATAGCAGCCCATGCCTTCCATGATATATTGAAGTCCTTTCAGATTACTTCTTATGTAGAACTTACCTTGGAACTAGATCTTTTTATATTACACATATTTTTGTAAAAATATATTCTTTACATGTGTCCTGAAGTACTCATATTCAGAGTCAACCATTTGAAATTATAAGTAAAATTGTTTGACAATAGAAGTAGCCATCTACACTCTTCACATTAACAAGGTAATTAGGTATTTTGTCGCATCAAGTCAATCACACTCTAATGTTACTACAAAATACTGATGATGCCACAACTGTCATATAACTGCAATATAAAAGAGAAACTACGTTGTTGTTGTTTTAACTTGTCGATTAACCTTTTTGTTGTTTATTTTTGGATTGGTTCCATATTTTACCTGTCAAGTAGTGAAAATCAGTATTTCCAAACTGAACTCTAACATATTATGGGGATACGTGCATGTGTTTTTAATGATAATAGATTAGTCTCAATCCAAAAGTAAAACCTATGTAATTGTTTTAAAAGACAGAGATAGAGCCTTGCTGGCTACTAACACCTTCAGAAGCTATTGTCACCCATGTAACAGAGGGACTGTCTTACAGATGGAGAGAGTAATGTTAAGATTCCCACCAGACCTTGTCCTTCTATGCCTTTCCACCCACACCCCACTCCCCCCTGTGCAAAGGCATCTGTCAGATTTTACTCCTCTCTTTGAAGAAATGCCTAGATAATGTCACTTCAGTCTGGCTACACTCAGGCATCATGTGGAAGATTGTAGATGCTTCAGGGAAAAGAGACATATTCTGAAAAATGTAATTTAATTTAAGAATTATCAAAAGGAAGGTTTTTATTGGCTTTCTATGACTGGCTTAAAAGTTTACTCCTTTTTTATAGTAATGGTTTCTTACATTTGTATTGTACTTTTTCCTTCTCATTTTCCTTCTCACTTTAAGATCTTACTTGATTCTCATTAAATTCTACATTTAAAGTTATCTTACTATGTTTGTAGTAAAAAAAAAACAAGACTATTATTTTTTGTTTTCTGATCACTAGGCCTGTAGTTTATGTTTGGGCATTTTTCTAGTAGCCATGATAAATTATTATTCACTGTGTGGACTGTAGACAACGTGACCCAACCCAGAAGGGCATAATTATTTATCTCAATGATAATTATGAACATTGGAGTATAACATACTTTCATTTAATCATTTCTGAATGTCTAAGAGGATTCTCCAAATCCTGTTTTTCATTTTGTGCTCATCAGCCTATAGAGGCCAAATGTCTCATCAAGGAAATCTTCCCTGACCCCCAACAGAGTTAGGCACTCTGCCTTTCTGCTCCCAGAACAACTTGCACGCACGCTGTGTTGACATGGTATTGGGGATTGCATTAGTCTTGCCCATGTCCTATTTACCTCTGTGTTCTCAGTGAATGCACACGTGAATATACATATTGTGCTTTGGTTTCACTGAAAGGCTATTCCACATGGCTACTGCTCAGTTCCCACCCACTGAGTCTGAGGGTAAGTTTAGCAACATGATTGGGAAATGCAGAAGCTACCTGTTTTTCAAACAACACTTGTAGAAGAGAGTGTTAATGGAAGGGAGAGGTCCTCATCTTCCCTGGTTGCTAGTGGGGGTGGATTTCTTGTGATATCCCAAGAAAAATAATTTTCTGAGATTCACATGATAGGATACGATATAGTAGAAAGCTTTATTTCTGTAGATTTACATCCCTGAGTTTCCAAAGTCCAACTTCCTTTTGTCCAGTCATAGAAGTGTAGCTGGGGCTTCAGTAGAGCTAAAATCAGAGTCAGTGTGCAGTTTCTTTTCCACGTTGGAGCAGAGTCCAATCCAGCATCAGGCCAGCTAAGTTTGTGTCCCCTGCTGCAGTCCACCAGTCCATTGCATATGGGGTTCACAGGGCCACGTGACTACGGAGGAAACCTGGGCAAATGCAAGGAAGCGAAGAGCTAGCTAAGAGCCAAGCATAACAAGAGTCGAGCACAAAAAGAGAGAGAGAACTCTTTTGTTTACTGGATTATGTATTCACAATTTTTTGTGGGCTTACAGTTGGCCCCACCCATTTGGCCAATGATTTTTGCTCTCAGGTGTAACTGATAGACAAGTGTCCTCCCTATGTCACCCCAACTTTACGGGGCATGTGTCTATCTTCCCTTTATTGGATACTTTTCCCCCAGTGATTTGCAGGAAATAGGCTGGTGGTTCCTGGAGAGTGTAAACTTGCAGCTTCCTGGTGAAGTTGACAAACAACATGCCTATAATGTCAGGCTTCCCTCCTTGCTCCTGTTATTAATAACCAGCTAATTACAATGGTATTAAGAGGTCTAAGGATCAAAGACAGTATATGATGGTTTATATATGGCCACAGGATAACATAGAAGAGATACTAAAGTGTTGGGTCAGGTTAAAGAAGAAAGTTTCAATGCTATTTTGAGCAAAGCTTTGAAAACAATTAAGGAAAAGTGTGGCATTGCCTGGAGTAGAAAAAAGAAAATTGTAGGTGAAATGAATGTCAAATGGAATCTAATTTTTAATGAACAGATAGTATAAAGAAAACAAACAAAACTTTGTTCTTTGTTTTTTTTATAAAGCATTTGAAAAACATTGCATAAATTCTTGAAATACATTGTACTCCTTGTTCTAGAGAAAGAAAACTATGATATTTAAGAAATCCTTATTTTAATATTTATGTTCTTCCTTTTATCCTGAATTTAAAAATGAGATTTGAGACATATGTGTGGGAAGTCAGCATGGACTAGGAAAAAGATTATTAAATTGTTGTGTCACATTTAGAATATTTTCTTGCTATTATTCTCATGAATTTAGAGACAATATGGAAGGATCATTCTTGAGTTAATTTATAGCTGTAATAATCCCAGGTACCATAGTTCTCCTGGGGGGTTGTGAAGATTAATGAGATGTTTATAAAATGTCTGAGATCTCTAAATGAAATGTGATATGTAGATAGAGTATTATTATCATTTGGTGTGACAAACTAGTGAATAAAATATCTCTCTTAGTTATCAAAAGTAATAATTTTAAATCCATTGAGATGTCTCTCTTCATTAGAAAGTTTTCATGTGTTGTTGTTTTTTATCATGTCAAATAGAAATCTTACTTTAGGCACTTAATTATTCACATCAAGGTAAAATTACCTGACTCAAATATTTTAAAGGCATATTCCTTATATGAGGGTAAATTTTTAACTTCCTAATTACTTGTAAACAAGGGGAAAGTTTTGCATGGTTCTCTATTTTAATTTTTCACTTTTTAAAAAATTGATTTTTTTTTGGAGAGATGGGGGAGAAAGAATAGAGAGAAACATCAATCGGTTGCCTCCCGGCAACTTGGGCACGTGTCCTGACCCAGAATCGAACCTACAACCTTTCAGTGTGCAGGACAATGCTCCAACCGAGTCACTCGGGCCAGGGCTTAATTTTCCACTTTAAGACATGTAAGTATGAGAATAATCTAGAGCCAGATTCCTGGAAGGCATCTTGGTAAATATCTCTCTACAAAGTCTGACAAGAAAACAAAGATATTTATACAATTAGGGAGTAAAGAAAATCTTGCAAAAAAAGCTTTGCATTTCCCCTAACCGGTTTGGCTCCTTGTATAGAGCATCAGCCTGCAGACTGAAGGGTCCAGGGTTCGATTCCAGTCAAGGGCATATGCCTGGATTGCAGGCTTGATCCCCAGTGGGTCGTGTGAGAGGCAGCTGATCAATGAGCTCTCTCATCGTTAATGTTTCTATCTCTCTCTCCCTCTCCCTTCCTCTCTGAAATCAATAAAAGTATATATTTTTTAAAAAGCTATGCATGCCCTAACCGGTCTGGCTCAGTGGATGGAGCATCGTCCTGTGGACTCAAGGGTCCCAGGTTTGATTCTGGTCAAGGGCGTGTACCTTGGTTGCGGGCACATCCCCAGTAGGGAGTGTGCAGGAGGCAGCTGATCAATGTCTCTCTCTCATCGATGTTTCTAACTCTCTATCCCTCTCCCTTCCTCTCTGTAAAAAAATCAATAAAATATAATTTTTTAAAGGCTATGCATTAATATTTCTTAAAAGTCACTTGGAAAATCTTTGTTAATTTTATAAATTAAATGTGGAATAAATGTATTCTGAGTCATTATTAGAATTAGAAATTTTTATGAAATGTGTTATTTTTGAAGCACTTTGAGAGATTACGTGAAAAAAATTTGCTATCACTTCTCAAACAGGAAACTTTAAGGAGCTCTAATATATCTAAATCTTTAATGAAACAGGAAAAAATCATACAAGTGTATATAAACTTATTGACTGTTATAGAATCTTCAGTTATTACTTGGAATCTTTGTAAAACATTCATTTGTTGTATTACACAAAACTCCCAGGATAGTGAACACAGAGCAAAGTGCAAGGGCCCTACCCAGTAGTTCTCATAACGCAACCCCATATCACCTTGTAAATGTACATGGTATTCACTTCTCTTTCACTGGTATAAGTTCAGTTAAAACTATTTTAATCCACGTTCTGGGTCACTTTAACTTAAAAGTTCCTCTTTTTTTTCTGTAATGCAAAGACATTTTCTTTTTCCACTAATTTCCCAGATTGACGTATCTACTCATCCTGAGACATCAGTTTACCTAAGCACTTCCATTACATATGTAACATTTATGTCTAATAATTTGGAGAAATCAAATCTATATTTGTGAATATATTAGTGATCAAGGTGGAACTGTGAAATACAGAGAAATTATGCAATGGCATCTTCAAAAGATAGTCAACATGAGAAACAATTGTCATGAAGAGAATTAACTTCAACTTGAACTAAAATGTCTTCAAGAGGAAGAGGGGGAAAAAACCCTTCAAACCAACAAAGACCTCTAGATAATACTGGATTTCAGATGAGCTGGATGTTTCCAGTTCTGCACGAGAGCAAAGAGAGCGATGTGATTATGTGCGCTGTGCTTGGAGGCATGCCGTGTGGCTGTGCTGCATCGGGAAGGATAAAATCTCTACAAAAACCTAGTGAAACTGCATAAGGAATGTATTCGGGGCTTCCCATTGAAGAAAAAAAAAAATTAAGTCATCTGGGTAGGAGATGGGGCAAGAAGGACTGAGGTATGCAGAAATGACTTCCAAGAGGAAATGATTTAATATATTGTGGGCTTTGACTTCTGGGAATTTCTTTTCATAAATCAATAATCAAGACATGAATAACTATAAGGATGAGTAGGTGTTAAAATGTTATATAGAAAATATATAAAGTGAAAGGAATGACTTAAGGTTCTTCCAGAAAAATTAATGAATATCACTAAGTAACAATCTTGCTGGAATCCTCTACAGATCATATTGATGTCCTTAGGCCCAAGGCACCGGAAACAAAGAAATGGGTCTTCTGAAGGAATTGAAAGCCTTTCTGAAATGGATTGCCTGAGGTCAGAGGCTAAAAAATAAGAACCAGAAGATAATGCAGTCCTTGTAAAGGAACTCTCCCCTTGAGATAGGGAAGAGAAAAAAAAGGAGCCAGGTAAAGTAAGAGAAAATTAATATCTGAATTTCATTACAACTAGTGAATTTTGAGGAACCATTGTACAAAATACTTCATTTATTCTAAATTCACAAGGAAAAAAAATACCCTATAAGTGAAATATTCTAATTATTTATGTCATTTAAATCTTTTGAATGAAATTTTTCTAAAATATATTTTAGTTTTACCCTGCATGTTAAAAAGAATATACTGAAGAATTTACTTGTTCTTAAAGCACATTAATTATTTTATTCTAAAGTAGTAATTCTCTCAAAGGCTATTGAGGTTAAGCAGTTATCCTTGCTTGGATTTCTGAGTGTTAATAATTGACTCATGTAGTCCTTATGTCTCTTCCCTGTAGACTAGTTGGCTTGCTGTCCCTTCTTGGTGAGCTTGAGTGTGGTGACTCCCTCCCTGCCTTTTTCCATTTATTGCAACTTATTATGGGCAGAAAAAAAAAAGAATGTTGGTGTAATGGTAACCACAACTAAAGTAAAGTGAGTTTTGAGAAACTGTGCTAAGATTGTGTGACCTTAAACATGTGGCTCTTTTAGAAATGAGCTTGGCTGCTCAGTACCTTTATTTTGGAGAAGGAAGGTGGGAAGGGGCCTGCATCGAGGCTCTGGACTGCATTCAGGATAATAAACACTGTGAGTGATGTGCTTCTGTATGTCAGCTAACTTATGTGAAATTGTCCATATCTTCCTGGTAGCAAATGCAAAAGGGCGCTGTAGAGCCTGTTCCAGAAGCCAGTCCTGTGAAGCTAGGCTTCATAATTGAAACCTTATTATCTGTTCTATATTACTTGTGAATAAATATTATCACTAATTACAGGAATATAGCTTTTCTCTATATGATAGGTTATGTGTCAAAGATTCATTCTCCTCATGAGACATGTAGTGTACGTTCATGGTCATGGTTATATTTGTAGCAAAATCTTCACTTTGAATAATTCACAGTTAAGACAATAATTATCTTCTTTCAGTTGTTCCATGTGGTTTTTTGCTTTGTTTTAAACATATTTTTATTGATTTCAGAGAGAAAGGGAGAGGGAGAGAGAGACAGAAACATCAATGATGAGAGAGAATCATTGACTGACTGCCTCCTGCACACCCCCACCATGGATGAGCCCGCCACCTGGGCGTGTGCCCTCACCAAGAATTGAATCATGACCTCCTGGTTCATAGGTTGACGCTCAATCTCTGAGCCATGCTGGCCAGACACATATGGGTTTTAGAGAAGTGAAGCAAAAAATGTCGGCTTAACCCCTAGAGTGCCGGGGAGCGCAATCGTGCTCCTCCTGTCTTTCGCCAGAAGTGCCGGGAGCACTATCATAATTTTTTTCCTAAACTGCTGTAAAATCAGCAAAAATGCCTTGGCAATTTTAGCATAGTTCCTAGGATATTGGTTGGCACTCAAAGGATTAAATTTGCGTTTACAAAAATGTGATAGCAATTAGAACACACCTAACAGAATTGAAGAGTGGAAATGGAGGGAGGGGTAATCATAGAGGAGGAACTTAAGGAGAAGAATATGGAGTATTTAGGGTCAGTAAACATATAAGGGAAGGAGAAAGGAATTAGAAGCTAAAGAAAGTATAGGGGTGTATATCACCAACTAGTGAAAACAAAGTAGTCCTTATGAGACCATGTAAAAGATAAGCGGCTGAGTGAGCATGTCTCAAAGAAAACTGAGTTTTTATCTTGGTAAAGGTTTAGTGCTACGTTAGCATACCTTTTAGCTTCCGGAGACAGGACAAGGTAGAAGAAAAGACACTGAGCTCTAAGTCTAGCTCTGTTCTAAAGAGCCTTCTGATCTTTAATTAACCCAGACTTAAGTTTTCTCTCTAGAACTATGAAGTGAAATTTATATAATGAAAAATTTCACATTATATAATTATGGGCTTCATTATATATTTCCATAATGAAAAATTGTGAAGTGAAAGATTTAGACCAGAATATTTCTAATATTATTTTCAATTCCAAAATTCTATGATTTTCTGAGGTGCCAATTGAAGAGAATTGGTTTAGAATTTATATGGCCAACAAATATCACAAAGTGTCCTTTTTCATGTCTTACACTAGTCTTGACCATTTGGGAGGATGCCGTGTTCATCATTCCTTTCTGATATAAATGTCCTGCCTATCTTCTTAGAGGAAAACAGTTCCAGGCTGCTCCTATGTGCAGGGTATGCCCACCACCCCCACCTATCACACCATTAATGACTTTTGTCCAAGAAAGGCTCCAGGGCATCCTCCCATCAGTATACAATGGCCTTATCAAATGGCTTGGCACAAACTAAAATGCAACAAGAATAACATCCTTCCCAAAAAGATATGGTTTCGGCTAGTATCAGGCTGATAAGGTGAAAAGGATGCATAGAAAGGTGTCATAAAATAGGAGGGACCATCATGTTCCATAGGACAGGTGAAGTATAGTCCATGAGAAAACCAGAACCTAACAGGTAGTCAAGTTCTATGGAATGATGGGTTACGTAGTTATTTGGTGGGATTTCCTTCATTGCTTGCATTTATGTTCTAAGGATATCACATTTAAATTGTTTAGGAGTACCACCAGTCAATCAACAGATGTATTGTAATTATAGAAGAAGTGAGAAAGCACATGCTCCCCAAAAAAGCTGAGACCAAAATCTTACCGTTATATTGTTTGAATGCTAGTGTAGAGATTGCTGAACAATGTTCCTGAGATTCTTATAACCAACTTCAATCCAGAACAAGAATTTAGTTCCAGTACTCAGAAGCGTTTTTCCAAACTTCCATTTCCTACAATGCCCTGTGTTTTTACATAAATACTCATTTCTTCAATCTGAGTTGCAGATAACCCGAAGAGACTACTTAAGAAGGTATTCTACTTTCTGAATCACTTCCCCATCTACAAAGTCTCGCAACAACCCTTTGAAGTAGATTGGATCCCATTTCATAGTTATGGAAACTCAGAAAATGTTACAGACCTTACAGAGCCTTTTGGCTCTAACATGTTTTTCAGGTATAGATAAGCAACTGTCTAATGTATTACATCTCTGACTAGATCCTTCACCCTCTCAGAAAAATCCAACCCTATCATCTTTTTCTCAAAGTGATACATGTTCCTAAGAAATAACTTACATACACATGAAAAACTAGTACTCATGGCTATTTATGGAACTTTTATATATCTTCTCCTTCCCTAGTTTGTTATACTTGTGTCATCTTTAGGGGGTGATACCTCCCTGTGTCATTACTGACACTAAATAAGGGCACTAAATTTTATACTAATGGTACTCAATTTTCCCCAAGTCTCCAACACTCTCCCGTATCACTGCCAAACCACTGGCATTCTAATTAGTGCTGAAGTAGCTGGCATCTTGGCTTCTAATGTCTATGAACAGATTCTTTTTAATTTTCCTTTATGCTTTCTTAGCATATTTTTGCCTTAAAATTTAGAAATGATAAGGTCAAAATCACCACTATTCCTATTTGTCCCCCTCCCCAACACACACACACACACACACACACACACACACACACACACACACAAATAAGCTGGCCCATTTACCTTAAACCAGTTGTAAACTTCTCTCTTTTCCCTTAGGGCAGGACGTGTGTTCTCCTGCTCCCATCTATAGCCTCCTGACACCCCTCTCTTGTAAATGAATCTGTGGTGGTCCCAGACTACCAGCCCTGCAGATATGCCCAGTCAGGGCTAAGTCCTACAGTGGATATGGATATGGATATGGACATCACTACTAATTAGTAATGGAACATCTTTCTGTATATCCACAGTCTCTTTTGTAGATTAGTACTGATGATTTAAATAACTTACCTCTTATCTATAATAATAAAAGTGTAATATGCTAATTAGACCGGACAGCCGAATGACCTTCAGGACGTCATTCCGGACATCCTTCCCGATGAAGCCATGGCGGCAGCAGGGGCCGAGGCAGAGGCAGTTAGGGGTGATCAGGCAGGCAGGCAGGCAGAGTGGTTAGGGGTGATCAGGCTGGGAGGCAGACAGAGGGGTTAGGAGCGATCAGGCAGGCAGGTGAGCACTTAGGAGCCAGTGGTCCTGGATTGTGAGAGGGATGTGTGACTGCCAGTTTAGGCCCAATCCCACGGGCCTAAACTGGCAGTCAGACATCCCCGAGGGGTCCTGGATTGCGAGAGGGTGCAGGCTGGGCTGAGGGAAACTCCCACCCCCCGTGCACAAATTTCTAGTTTTTAAATAAACAAAATATTATAGTTTAAGCACATTGAGTATCCTGAGAAGCTTCAAAGATAAAAATATATTACTTATGAGAATGGCACTTCTGTGGCCTTCCTCCCCAAATTCCATAACCCCAGCCTAACATCAGACAAACCAAAACCAAAGAACAATTTATAAAATACCTGATGAGTACTACTCAGAACTGTCAAGATCATCAAAAACAAGGAAAGTCTGAAAAACTGTCACAGTCAAAGGAGCCTAAGGAGATGTGATGACTAAATGTAAAATGGGACCTGGATGGCATCCTGCAACAGAGAAAGGACAATAGGTAAAACTAAGGAAATACAAGTAAAATATGGACTTTATTTAACAACAACATATCATCAGTATTGGTCCACTGGTTGTGACAAATGTTCCCTGATAATATAAGATGTTAACAATATGAAAAACTGAAGGCGGGTTACACGGGAACTCTGTACTCTCTGTGCAACTTTTCTGTAAATCTAAAATTATTGTAAAATAAAAAGTTTATTAAATATATATTATGTGTGTATATATATATACATGCATATTTATTTACATTATATGCATCTCTATGTACAAATATAAGTAAATTTAAATATACATAATATGTCTTATAGACAATATATAAATGTACTTATATGTGTGATAAATCTCTTGTGAGTGTATTACATATTTTTATATGGTATATATTATTGCTTAGTTGGACAAATATTTTTTTAAAAAAATCCTAACTGACAGGATGAATAATTATCTAAGGATAACAATAAAATTATTTAGGAGTACCTCCAGTGAACTAATACACTCATTTGATTAGCTATTTAACAGTAGGCAGTGATTTGAAAAATCAACAAAAAATCTAATACAATTTTTACTGAAGCTAATGAGAGTAAATTGGCACATTCAAAATCTTGAGGACACATTCAAATTCTCCAGTATTGCTCCACAAAGCTGAGCAGCTTCTAGTAGCTAGAAAGTGATGCCTAGATAATGATCATAGAAGAAGATCTTAGACAAAAGTAACATTTACTTGTGGGGGTGAAAAGCTTTTTTTAACAAAAAATCAGTATGATTTTTTAAGAGGTCATAAGAAGCATTTGAAAGGAATCTTTCTATGTTCAAAACTATTGAATTTCAGATCATTTCTCATGAAGCTTTCTGTTGGGCATAATCTTTAACCCTCATTTATCTTCACTTTTACTCTATTGATTCCCAAAGTGATGGATGATTGAAGATTCTGAAGTATGGTTTTCAGAACAGCAGGTCTGTTTAAGTCGATTTTGAGCAAGCTCCAGTGCAGCACTAATACGTAACCTTCTTTTCATTATGTTAATGTTTATTTGCTAAATATCTTGTCATAATGCATCATTTATTTGGCTGTCACCTAAGGAAGTATGATACCATCTTGTTTCATATTTCTGTTTTTAAAAGCCCCAAGTAAGGCAAGAACATGTTTGTGTCACCTTCTGTACCTCCTATTTTCTAGACCATTGATGCATCTAGAGTGCAACTGTAAACCATAGTTGCAAATTGAGCTGCAAATACATTTTGCTTAGGGCACAAACCATAAAGCAAAGTAATGATCACTTCAAGATGAAACTTTGTGTCTTTAAAAATCAGAATGAAAGTAGGTCAATGAAATTTAGGATATTTTAGAATATGTACAGTATTGTATTGTTTGCCAGTACCTAATTTACAATTACAGAGCTCCATGAATATTGAAATGATTCAGCTTCCCATTATAAATGTATGTGGCAGTTTGGTTGTTGATCAGTTTATGAAGTTAATGCAAATGGAACTGTCTTCCTGTCAGCATTTGAAATCTATAATGCAGTCATGTTGTATATTCAGGGACAGGCCATTGACAGTCAATTAACAAGTTTGATTGGTATGTCAACTCATTCTTTTGAATTGTTAATAGTATGTTAATAGCATTCATTTCTTTGTGCAGTCCCATTTGCAGCTTCACGGTTACAGCTATTTTTTATAATTCTGAGTAACCTAAAATAGTGCCTTAATAATAGATTATTAAACACCTGTCTAGTGTAGCTTAGGGAGGTTTTTCTAGACTGGGAGTTTGCGGTGGATCCCTTTGATATTCAAATCAACAAATGATAGCCTTTTTATGCAAAACGTAAATTCTTTTGATGGTTAGCTTGTTAAGAAATATTCAGCTCTAGTCTGACCCGATCTGGTTTCCCATGGAAAAGATCTGATGCCGTTTGAAGGTTCATAAATGGAATGCCAATGACAATTTGTTGTTGACGTTCTGCCGCCCCAGCCCTCAGATGCTGCTGGTTGATGTGCCGCTTTAGCTTCACCAAATAATCCTTGCAGGTAAATAAATGATCTATGGATTGATCAGATGGTTTCAAAGCAAAGAGGGCTCTTCTGTGGTCTGGATTTTTAGGCTTGGAGGGGTACTTAAAAAGATGCATCAGAGTTGACAGATGCATCTTAAGGCATCGCATGATGGGAGAAAGCAGAAATGTGGGAATATTTTTAAGTGACTAGCATATTACTTAGAGTTTTGAAAACCTTCAAATGTCGACCAAATCTGCTCCCCATAGCAGATTTATTTCTACCTTGGTTTTCGTTATGGTTGTTTTGTCTGTGTGCACAGGTTTACGCTCTCTTTTCTGGGGAAGTTGATGAGACATTAAACGTATTATTCCCGGATGGCGCTTTGGAAGAAGGTTGCGAGTTCATTTGCACAACCATGTTTTATTCATATGGTTCCTGTACACCAGAATATAAGAATCTGCCATTTCTCCAGCCTAAAAAATTGTCTTTACCAAGGAAGCAGTAAAAATTTTATTCCTTTTACCTCCTGTTTTTCACTTCTTTTGATGGGACTTTGCACAACCTACTATTTATGTTTAATTTCATTGGCAGAGTTTCTTTATAATACGGAAAAAAACAACAACAACAACAACTCCCACCAATGTAGTCTAGGTATTTGGTTAATATTTTTCTGTTCTATGCTTTGGTGAATTTGGAGGAGCAATTTGAATGTATTTGAATTTTAGAATTAAATGGTACTTGGGAGATTGCTATGCAAACATCCTTAATATACAGATAAGGAAACTGGGGTATATAGTAAACCCTCACAGCTAGTTGGCTCAGACCCGGGTTTCATGATGCCTAACTGTACACATCCCACTGCTGCCTTTAGAAACACAGAGAAGCTCAATTGAAGGTTGATACAATTATCATGTACATCTCTGATCTAGACATTGAAAGTTGGTGAAGTCTTCTAGCTATAACATAAAAACCTTTATACTGAAGTACGGTAGCAATCATCTCAGGTAGAAACTATAGTTTAACTTTACCCCTGCTGTTTGGCTTCTGTACTTATTTGCTTTGTTTAACAATAGAAAAGTTATTTTGATTTTCTGAATTATATAAATCATCCCATTCGATTGAATACCTTATTGATTGTAATGTGAATATCCCATTGGTTGTGGTCATACTGGTTTTAGAAAGCACATTCCTCTGTACCTGGGAACCAGGACAGCACAATTATCCCAAGACCCGAGGGTTCCAGATAATGTGTTTCTGTCAACTCAGTGGTCCGAAGACCCAAAACTATAAATAATCTTTGTAGATAACTAATCGGCTCAATCTCGCTTCTGTAACTGCTTTGTGCAAACCAGGGTCCTCATCCCAAACCCTCGGATGTAATCAATACCTTTGTGATCTTTGCCTATATAAATCTGATGTTGGGGCTGGGGAGGGCACTGTGAGATTTGGGAGAGCGAAATGCCCCCTCGTAGTCCCGGATTGCAATAAACGTGACTCTTTAATTCGACTTCTTGAGGCGTCCTTCTGTGATTTGCGGGGTACATGACAACAATACTATAGTTTACAATTAGGAACTATATGCAACACCAGTAAAAATGATAAAGAGCATTTTTAATATGTAATGAAAGTATCTGTAAATCCAAAGAGGAGAAGGAAGATAGGAAGTTAACTCTGCTTTTGACAGTTTGTTTCTCTCTGCCTTTAGGCAGGACCACAGAACTGAGGACCCATCTCAGGCCTGGGGAGGAGAGGAAAAGGAAGAGGCTGCAAGTATTAATTGATAACAGATTTTGTTGTGTTACCTTAAGTAAACTTCCAGAGATGTTTTTCAAAGTGTTTCATGGATCCTTAGTTCCACACGATGCTTGGCTACCAAAAAGGTTGTGTCTAGAAAATTGGGGCATGTGTGGCCTTTGTGGAGTTTTATATGTCGCAATTCTTGTTGGTAGAGTCAAGACCCTGCAAAGTACTGCAATGATGAAAGTTTTTATGTCTATTTAACCTAGAATTTCCAAAAATAATTTAAACACAAAACCCATGTTTATTGTTTATATGTATGGTTCTTTAAAAACCATTGGACATCTTTCATAGAAATTTTGGGGATGCTTGAACAGCCTTGGGCAAATTATTTGATTTTTCTATAGTGTAATTTTCTCTTTTATAAATGTTATAATAGTACCTATTGGCTTGAGAATTACATGAGCTGCTATATGGAAAGTATTTAGAATAGTGTCAGTCACATTGTATTATGTAAGTATTTGCTATTGGTATTATTTATTAACTAGAGGCCCAATGCATGAAATTCATGCAAGGGTAGGCCTTCCTTCCCCTGGCTGCCGGCTTTGCAGCCCTGGTTTTGCAGCCGAACTAGATTTTACAAATAAATCCTTTATAACAGGGTTGTACAGTCTCAAAATTATACCATAGTATATTAATCAGAGCAACTTTTTAAAATACTAGAGGCCCGGTGCATGAAGTTCATGCACAGGTAGGGTCCATAGGCCTGGCCTGCAATCAGGGCCAATCTGTGGGGCAACCAGCAGGGCAATCGGTGGGCCCCCACTCGCACCCCCCTTGGCTGGCCTGGCGCCAGTGTGTGTCATAGTGTGGTCGTCCAGATGGTCATTCTGCTGTTCGGTCCTTCAGTCGATTTGCATATTATGCTTTTATTATTATAGATAGCAATATTGTTTGTGCTATAACTGAATGAAAGGAGTGTCATGGTTTTACTTGCTTTGGTTTACTGGATATACCTATGTAGTAAGCTGTGTACAAGAATTTATGAGTCAATAGAAAAAGGTAGAAATAAAAGGAAGCAGACATGAAAGATGATACATTACAAAGCAAAATGGGCAGTTACAGAGATAAGAACTGACGCACTATGGGAGTGCTGGCAGCATAGAGTCTATTGCCAACTCAAGGAGCCCCGAAGGTTCTATCTGCTTAGGAGCTGGCAAACAACTGGATGTCTGGGAAACTACCCGAGGAAGAATACAGAAACTCTAGAGCAATCAGTTTTTCTTTCTGTGAGAGGGACTTCATTTCTGGGGAATGTTTAAGTTTTATCCTGCAGAGAACAAAGCAAGCAAATAATTTCTATGCACGAGAGTGAGAGGATCAGCCTTGTCATTTAGAAAGAGAAACTTGATAACTGGAGCTGGAAGGACAAGAAAGAAGGAAGCATGGGAACATGTTAAAGGTGTGGACTGAGGCAGTGGCAATAGGGTTGGAGAGGACATACGTGACTTAAAGAGACATTGCTGGGGTAGAATTGATACGAATCCATTGACTGATTAGATGGAGGAGGAGGAATAGAAAAATGGAGAAATCAAGATTGTTATGACTAATTTGGGAAGTTGTGTAAATGATTAATCAATTTAGTTTTATAAATAGAGACAATGAGTTTTTCAAAAAGAAACTTCCACAGCCTGACATCAGTTTTATCATAATGACCTTCTTCTCAAGGGAGACTAATTGAACATATGTGTAGATTGCTTGGTACAACTCATGAAAACTATGGGTAACACACATCAAAAGTGACTAACTCACTAAGTAACACACTGGAAGTATATATGAATGTACATTTAAAAAATTAAATGTAAAATTACATATACAAAGTTTAAAATCATAGTGAAGAATTAGCCTGCTCACACAGTTTTACACTACATATACAAAGTTTAAAATCATAGTGAAGAATTAGCACCATATCTGCCTGCTCACAAAGTTTTACACACAGATCTGCTAAAGCACTTCGAATATTACTTCAATACTTTCCTCCACTTTCCTCTTCTCCTTTCTCATTCTGAGTTTCTTGGATCCTATATCTTGTTTGTCCCTGTCTTTCCAGATCCAAGCACAGATGATACACAGTGGGTACTTAGGTATATAATACTTGAAACACAATTTCTCTAATTTCATTCTAAAAGTAGAAATTCAAAACATATTCAGCAATAGTAGGTATAAAATATCACATAAAAGCTTTTATATTATGTGTTTCTTGTACCTTCAAAACCTTGAGGTTATATTGGCCTGCAACATAAATTTGAATTGTCACGTTACATGAATTTAGTGGAGGGGGGAAAGCCCAAGTTCTTAGTTTGATGTTTATTAAATGGAGGTTTCTCTGGTTTATATAGCACCTCACACTGTGGTGAGGACATAAGTTATCTGTTTTAACAGTAAGCCTCTCTTCTCTGTTGTGGAGCTCCTTGTTGGCATGGCCTTTTGTTTGAAGACACACAAGGTTAAGCCAGGAGGTTATATCTTATACAGTTTTATCGGAAGTTGGTTGACTGCCCTCCCTATTACCTCATGCTGTGCTGGTAAGTATTTTAATCTACTTTTATGTTGTGCCAGTTTTCCCCATTCTCTAACACATTGCACAAACTTAAGTGATAGCAGAAAAGACATTATCAGCTCCAAATTCAGAACTAATATGCTATTTTTAACGTGTTTAATGCCCACATTGGAGCAGCATATTACTTTCTATTCTCTATTTAAGCAGCACCAAGATCATAAATCTGTCCTGCAAAAAGACAAGAAGTAAAAAATAACCAATATAAAGACTATGGAGGTCCTGGCTGAGTAGCTCAGTTGGTTAGAGCGTTGTCCTGATACACCAAGGTTGCAGGTTCCATCCCGCCCAGGACACATACAAGAAAAAAACCAATGAGTGCATAAATAAGTGGAGCAACAAATTGATA
>NW_005371823.1:2335711-2404375 GCF_000412655.1 Myotis brandtii | reverse complement strand
TCTTTCTCTCTTTCTTTCTTTCTTTCTTTCTTTCTTTCTTTCTTTCTTTCTTTCTTTCTTTCTTTCTCCTTCCTTCCTTCCTTCCTTTCTTCCTTCCTTCCTTCCTTCCTTCCTTCCTTCCTTCCTTCCTCACTTCTCGCTCTCTAAAAAATCAATAAATAAAAAAGTTTAGAAAGACTATGGGAGGTTTTTTTTTTAAAGTTTTAATAATTATTAATTCCACCATAAAGAATTTTACATAAAATAATATATACATGTCTTTGTTATGCCCAGGAATTTAGATTTATACCATGTAGCTCTCTAAATATTTCTAAGGTTCATTTTGGGGGGGGGGCGGAGAAAGGAAATTATACTTTGAAAAGGGAATGTAACCATGAAAAGTTCTCTCATTCCCAAACCTGTTTTAATCTAAACACTCAATATTTTCACTGTAGTTATTTTTCTCTAATCACAAATTTTTCCTAATCCCTTGTATTATGCCAAGTTTTCTCCAGGTTGTGGAATAATTACATCCACAGGAATAAATATGTTTCATAAGAAGCTGCTTTCTCAAGAGACAAGTGCAGGGACACCAGTCCCTGAAAGTACATGAGCCATCGTGTTGTTCAGTAAAAGGTGTACATTTCTAATTTGTTCAGCCAGATAGACCACTTCTTCCTTGAGTAATTACAAAATATTTCAAAGATCTGGAATTTTGTAATGTAATTCTATATTTCCTCCAATCCTGTAAGCTCTCCGTCTTTACTCATTGTTTAATTCTGATGCTTTAGACATGTTTTCATTGGAGATATTATTAGAACAAGGAAGAAAAGCTATAATGCAAAAAATTTTAAGTATCACTTGCCCTTTAATTATATAATCATCATTGGGTATTATATCTAGCTGGTCTAGATTGAGTAAAATTCTAATTTCATTGGTATACATTGTTCTTGCTACCAAACTCTTGCCAATTAAATAAGTGTGAGATAGTTTGTCACTTGTATAGCATATACCGTCAGTTACACAGGGATTCCTAATGTGATTATGGGTATGCCCTTTGCGGTGTTTGCCATTGATTTTATGATATCATCCACACATTTCCCCTTTAAAATCAGCAAAATGTCACTGTTGATGGTTAATCCGGGTTTCAGCTTTTGCTCTTTGAATGTGTGAAGGCAGAAGCAAATGGTGTATGCAGCCATGAAATCTGGCCACTTTCACATTTTACCTGGTTTTTATCTCTTGTCTTGATGTACATTTTTTACTTTTATTTTTACTATTTTTAAACTAGCACAGAGAAACCAGTTGGAAGAATCGAAAACAATATGCTAAGTGGGCAAAGAGATACAGTAAAGATTTAGAAATTGCATGCATGTTACTTTATCTTTGGCATGGGAATAATTGCAAATCAGAGAAATAGTAACAGACCTGCATTCAGGCATTTCCCCTTCTCTCCCAATCGAAGCAGGTCTTCCACAGTCTCAAAGTTCCTGTTAATTACTCAGGGCTAAAGAGATTCCTTTTCAGTAAGTTAAGAAATCCAGTTTTATTTTGTGACTTGGTAGAAGTTATTTGGTGGCAGGAAAGTGAGTTCCAGTAATGAAAGCTGGCAGGCCAGGATTTGTGCTCCACTCTGTTGGCGTATGAAATTACAGCACATCATTCAAACAAAATCAGTAATCCAACTTTTATGTCCTTTGCTAGGTACAGTGAAAATTTCATTATTCTTTGATCATTTTATTCTTCCTGCATTAGGTCGTGTGCTGTGGCAGTAAGAAGCAGTTCAAGTAGATAGATATGCAAGATCAAACCTTGTGTTTGTATCCACATACCAAAATGATCATATAATATTCAAGGAAAGGTGCTAGAAAAGTCAGACTCTTAATTCCTGAACTCCTCCCTGTAATGTCCTGAATGATATTTAGAGGCTCAATTTACCTAAAGGAAGGAAGGCATGCTGCCCCTTGGTGTGGAATGAGGTTGATAAGCTGTGGTTTTCCTTAATTGAGGCAATAGAACAGCAAGGGAGAGTTTGTTGATCCTCAGATGTGGTCTGCATAAACAAGGAGAGAAAATCTGATCATATTCTTGCTCTTTTGACTGAGCTTTTTCTGCGTCACTCTTTGCTACAGAACAAGAGTATTTTTCATAGGAAAGATAGATTGTTCGTAAGGAAGGTCTCTACAGCCATAAAAGCCAGGTAATAAATTTACTTTAAAGCATCAGGTCCTAAAGTATGTTTGCATAGTAAAGTATGGACCAGGCCAAAATCCAGGCTTAAACATTTTCTCCTTGTTATCACCTCGTTAAGCTCCCCACGGCTGAGCCATGCCTCCTACAGTCACAGGTATGGTGCCACTAATTAAGAAGAAGGGGCTCATTACCAATTCTCATTAACATCAATTGGAGTTTTAAAGCCAAATCCCTGGGCTGAAAATTTACCCTCTTAATGTTCAACACAGGTGAACGAATAAAATCATTTAAATGCCCGTATCATGGGGTAGTGCAAATGGGCTCTCCAAGGATGAACAAATTGCTTACTGCAGTCTGGCACTAATCCCAATGCTCAGTAAAAGGCAGGCAGAGCATTCAAGAAAAAATACTATTAAAAAGGGAGACACGGGCAGGGAGACAGGTGGGGTGTGATAACTGATATCACAATATACACATTATCATCTAAATATCCTCCAGTAAGGATATATGGATGAACAAAATTAACAGAGACTGTGCCTGACAATCAAGTGCTCAACAAATATTACTGGAATATAATGGATGAAGGAATAAATGTTCCCCAGTATGTTTTAACGAGCTAACGGAACTTGCCTCTCAGACTCTTAGTATTTGCATCAGAATATCCTGGACCCTGTCCCTTAAACCTTCTTCTGTGTTTTCATTTTTTTTTTTTTTTACAAATAACACTGTAAATTATTTTATTGTGGGAGGCTGTTAGGACATTTCAAATGCACAATTTCATGAAAAGTTGAAATGTGTAGGTTTGGTTGATTTGAAAATGCTCTTCTGCAGTTCATTGAAGTGATGGACCGCATGGAAATCAGTTTTCCTGGAAGATAAAAGCAACTCTTCCCTGGCATCAGACAAGCCTTTCTCTCCTTTGTAAAACCAAAGGCAACCCCATTCTTACACTAAGTTTCTACTTTCCCTCCTAATTTCCCTCTCTTACTCCAATGTAAACAATGACCCAGAAATATCGATAACATTAATGTTTGCTCCTAAACTTCATATGAATCGGAGAATTTTTTTTTCTGGTTTTATAGAACCTTGACATATGATAGATTCTTTTAATTTTTAAATTGCCCATATTTTTCCTGAGTGGGCAAATTATTTATATTTAATTTACGTTAATGATGTGTACCATGATTACCATACGTCCCAAAAGTGACTTTGTTCTGAACTTCTCCTGAGTGTCAGATTTCTTCAAGGTGTTCCGACCTGTCAGTGGCAGTTAGGGAATCACAGAGGCTGTCACTAGTAGGAGACTTCAAAGCCATGTGGTTCAGCCCTCAGAATTTACAGATAAAGAAGCTGAAGTCCAAGAAGTTTGTCTTTCTCAAACTCACAAGCAATGATAGAACCCTAACTAGAATTTTGGTCTCCTTATCTCCATATTAGCCCAGGTGTTTATAGCTCACTCGACCCAAGTATATAGATGTCCATGCTATCTTCTTTCACACTTCCAAAGCTGTTTTCAATTTGTAATTAATCAGAGTAAAAGAAATCTTCTGCATATTTGGGAAGATCGGTTATTTTACTTAAGATAGACCTGCCTTATAAACCTTATAACCTTATAAGCGTTACGTTTTCATCTTTTCACCTGCTTAAAAATTGAAAGACAGTGATAATGGATGCATAAATGCATCATGGGATGAATAAATTGTGTGAGTTAGAGAAGAGAAAATGAATGTGTTCGTGAGAGAGCGAGCACATCAATCAGCAGTTGCATGGTGTTTGCACCAGTGTGTCCAGGGGACACCTCACCAATCAATCATTTGGGAAGCTCCCTCCAGCTTTCAGAAGGAGAAAAAGATTTCACACCAAAGTGCTGTAGAGAAAGCACAGCATTTAAAGAGGTCATTCCAGGGACTCTCCCAGTTCCTGGAGGAGAGGAAAAAGTGGGAAGGGGGCACAGTACCATAGAAAGCCTATAGTTTGGAATTTTTTTAAATGCTGATTGCATTATGAACCATTCTTATTTTATATTGATTCAAAACAGTTAAACATTATTTGGTATATCTGAGCATTAAAAATTGCCATTTGTATATAGCTTCTGCCTTCAAAGGACCTTGAAAGCTAAAAAGCCTTTATTCTTCAAAGCTTTCATTATCATATTGAATTATAACCTAATACTGCTGTTTTTCTTGAGCATTAAATATATAAACATTCCCTGGAAATATTTCAGGTTTATGAATCATTCATACAATAATTATTGCTCATGTGCAAGATACTACTTCAGCTGCTGCCTTAACCTAGCTTATACATTGGTAAGGCAAATAAAATTAGTTTATAAATAACTAGAGGCCCGGTGCATGAAATTCATGCACTTGGGGATCCCTCAGCTCAGATTGTGCCCTCTCACAGCCCAAGAGCCCTCAGGAGATGTCTGACTGACGCATCATTAGCACTGCCACAGAGGTGGGAGAGGCTCCTGCCACGGCTGCTGCGCTTGCCAGCCATGAACCCAGCTTCTGGCTGAGCAGTGGGAGCGCACTGACCACAGGGGGCAGCTCCTGTATTGAGTGTCTGCCCCCTGGTGGTCAGTGTGAATTGTAGCGACTGCTCGTTCCACCATTCGGTCAATTTGCATATTAGCCTTTTATTATACAGGTTATGATGCAAAATAGAAAGTGATTAAATGACAAAATTGTTTAGGCAACATTTTTCATTCCTGAATTTCTAAGGTGTTAAAGAAATACTAAAAAGTTTGCCCAAGACAATTTCATTCCTGAGGTGCAGATCTGGGCATTCACTCCCCAAATGGCTCAGTTCTCGGTAGTATTTGCTTCTGAAGGTGGTGTACCATTTGTGTAGTTAATTAAAGCAAGAAACATAGTGAAATATCATAAAATATTGTCCACTAGCAAGGAAAAGCAGCTACTGCCAGTAACATGACTTTGAAAGCAGAAAGTAATTCTTGCCTCAGCTCTGACAGCATGACTTCATTTACTGCTTATGGTCACTTTTTCTGCACCAGCTTTTCAAATAAGAAACTGGTAAAAATTCTATGGAAGGATTACCATCAAGTAGCATTGTAAACAAAAACTCAAGCAGCCAAACAATAACTACTAGTAAGTGTATCCATTCCAATCCAAGAAAACAAGTATCAGTCATTACATAAATATAAAAACTACTAGGGGCCCAGTGCACAAATTCGTGCACCTTGAAAGGAACTGTGGGCCACAAGGCTGCAGTGGGCACAGGGGCAGGTCTTGGCCCATCCTCTGCACCCCCGCCCTGCCCTTCCAACTGTGGCCTCTGGTCATCTGTCTGCCAGCAGCCCTGCTCCCACCACCGCTCCCACGTACTGATGGCACCAGCCCCACTCGCACTCGCTGACAGCGCAGAGTGATTGGGGCCAGCGCCAGGTGCGAGCAGTGGCTGCTACCCTGATCACCCTAAGGAGCAAGGGGAGATGAAGAAGCCCTCAGGGGTGATCAGGGCCAGCAGCCACTGCTTGCACTCACTGACGGCGCCAAGCTATTGGGACCGGTGCTGAGTCCCGGCAGTGGGTGTGAGCAGGGCCAGTGCTGGCAGCAGATGTGAGTGAGGCCATCACTGGCAGTGGATGCGAGTGGCAGCTGCCAGCCCCAATTGCCTCTCAGGAACAAGGGGAGGTGGAAAAGCCCTGAGGGGCGATTGGGTCCAGCAACCACCGCTCGCACAAGCTGACGGCACCGAGCAATTGGGGCCAGTGCTGGGCGCCAGCAGCAGGTGCGAGTGGTGGCTCTGGCACCAGCAGTGGTGTGAGCGGGGATGGCACTGGCAGCAGATGCAAGCGCCAGGCAAGACCACGGCAGGTGGGAACAAAGAATTTTCAGTAACCACCAGAGGCTTGCCCCAATGACAGGCACCAGCCCCCTGCCTTGGTCTGGTGCCCCTGCTCACCTGCCCCACCATCCCGCCACGGCTGATGCCCATGTTTCAAGCTCTGCCGCCAGTTGGAGGCGCCCACCATGTTCCGCGTGCACCACCTCCTGGTGGTCAGCACACGTCATAGTGACCAGTTGTTCGGTTGTTCCGCCATATGGTCTTTTTGCATACTAGCCTTTTATTATATAGGATAGCATCTAAAATAGTATATGGTGTTTAGTGTAGAAGTTGAAAGCATCAATTTGGGGCTTGAACAGATAGTGTTTGAATGCAACCTCTGCCCAGTATTAGCTGTATTACCAAAGAGATCCCTTTTTATCTGTGTTAACATCACAATTAAAATGGTAGTAGTTGCTGCTTTTCTTCATTTCCCTCCTTTATCACTCAAAATAGGGAATAATCATTTCTTTATTTTTAAAATTTATTTTTATCATTGAAAGTATTACAGATGTCCTCTTTTATCTTTATTGACCCCTTCTACCCACCCTCACCCCAGGCCTTCATCACCCTATTGTCTGTGTCCTTGGGTTATGTATATATGCATATAAGTTCTTTGGTTGGTCTCTTCCCACTCACCCACCCATGCCTTCCCTCTGAGATTCCTCAGTCTCTTCCTTGCTTCTATGTCTCTGGTTCTATTTTGTTCATCAGTTTATTTTGTTTCTTAGATTCCACATGTGAGGGAGATCATGTCATACTGGTCTTTCTCTGACTGGCTTATTTCACTTAGCATAATATTCTCCAGGTGTTAATTTCTTTAAATGCCTGAGCTCTTATTATACTTCATCTTATACAATAGTTTGCTATTGGCCCATCTGTTACCCCACTTGCTTGGAAACTATTTGAGGACAAGAATCTCGAATTCTGTTTGAGTCTAAACAGTACTATACACGTAGAAGCACTGAAAAATGACTATTGATTTGAATTTTAAGGATGATTACAAAGAAGCCAACTGAATCTAAGGCCATGTGAACAATTCATAAATCCTTACCAACCATCCCAGTTTGATTAACATCACTATGGGTCAAGAGTAGCATTCAACCCATAAGTAATTTTCTAATCTCATGAGTTTTCTACCACTAACAATAACAATAATAGCTATCATTTATTGAAAGCTAGTTATAAATCTCGTGTTTTCCATTACATTAACTCATCTAGTCCTTATAATCACCCCCATAGAAGATATTTTAATCTCATTTTTTAACAGAATCAAAATAACACTTAGAAGGATATTAATTAGGTGGCCCAAGATCACAAGTTTGAAAGTAGAAAAAAAACCTGGAATTTAACTTAGGTCTAACCCTAAAGGCCCATGTTTTTTCTTATTATTACCTATAATAATAAAAGCATAATATGCTAATTAGACTTGACAGCCAAACAACCTTCTGGACATCATTCTGGATATCCTTCCAGATGAAGCCACTGTGGCGGGGGCTGAGGCAGAGTGGTTAGGGGCAATCAGGCAGGCGAGCAGTTAGAAGCCAGCAGTCCCGGATTGTGAGAGTGATGTCTGACTGCCAGTTTAGAGTTTGGATTGAGAGTGGGTGCAGGCCGGGCTGAGGGGACCCCCCCCATGCACGAATTTTGTGCACTGGGCCTCTAGTTCCTATAATAAAATTGCTGAGTGAAAGTATAAGAATAAAGGTAAATATTGCCTGACTACTGATGAAAATGCTGTTTCATACTCTTCCCACACTTGGCCAATATTAGAACTTATCCATAGTTTTCCTCTTTGCAAATCTGATAGGAAAAAATGTTTCAAAACTTCTTATTAAAACGTTCCCCCTTATTCCTTACATATTTAACTCCAGGTTCTAGGTCAACTCTTAGTAATTACAATATCCTTCCAAAGTAGATAAGGTAGTCGTCCCAATACCTGCTACTCTTCTGCATCCACAGACACTAAATCTCATGGTCATACAATGAGCCTTTTCATTTTACTAATAAGAACTCCATAATACCATTCCAAGCATTTTTCCTCTCTGATTGCCATCTATCTTTCCACTTCACTCCCTGTAGTACTCTGATTCCACTGGGCACTAGGAACTATTGTCATTAATTCTATCATCTCTTAATGCTTCTTAGTCCCCTCTTGTCCTCTTTTTTTTTTTAATCTCTCTGCCAACTATCTTTCTTTCTTTCTTTCTTTCTTTCTTTCTTTCTTTCTTTCTTTCTTTCTTCTTTTTTTAGGGGATATATTAGTCCATCATTATAATCACTGCATCCATGCATTTGCTTTTATCTTCCTTGCTCCTTTCTTCCTTCCTCCATTACACTCACTTGATAAAACTCCAACCTTGGTTAAATTCAGTTCACTGCCCACTATTTTCCTTTACCTGGGCACCTAAACATGGCTAAAGTTTAGTTCACAAAGGAAACCACCGTCATGCTGATGGGTCTACTTTAAATCTCTGACCTTTCATCCTAACTGAGCACTTTGTGCCAACCCAGCAATCTTACTACATATTCTCTAATCCATTCATTTTCTGACACTCCTTAATTACTAATTCACATTTTTTCCTTTCATCCCAGACCTTAAACACTTCCCCCCTTTTTTGTTATATAAATGAACCCATTTATTATAGGCTAGCAATGTTTCAAATTGTGGAGCTTCTACTGGTCCTTCAATTCCTTCAGTGTTCTGAAGGCAGACTTTACTGTGAGGCCAGAAGTGGTGTTGTAGGTCCAGCACCACCAGCTCCTGTTTTCATGCAGGAATCACAGGGCCAGATCTTGTCTCTTTCTCTTGGTTTTGCTACAGAAGGAACAAGTGCACTTGGTGTACTGGCTAATTTCAATTTTCATCACCATTTTCCTGAGGGGTCCTGTGCTATAGTGGGTCCTATATGTACTGACAGTTCCGACCTTCTTGGTTCATTCAGCCATATCACCGCAAGCTAGGTCCAAACCCAGAGAGAAACAACTCCTCTATCTCTTGACTCTCAGATGATGACCTTAATCCACAGAGCTAATAAAAGGCAATCAGAGGAAAATTTCCTGTACAACTTAATATTCTATCTACATCTGTCTTCCTCCTGTTACTGCAGATGAACTGTTTGTGCACATATCTAAGGCCAATTTTGAGGCAAGGGAATTTGATGTCATAAATTGGAATACTAACTATGGAGTAAGTTAATCTTTGTCTATGAACTAGGCAAGGTACAGAGTGCCAGATTTGTTGTTCAGCTTTTTTGTATGTTGACATTATAGTGAAAAAACAACAACCATACTCTATTGATTCATGTCATCATGGAAATAGACAGGACACCATAAGTCACTTGTCTACCCCCTCATTTTACAAGTTGACATCTAAAAAAGTAAAATTACTTTCCCAAGGATATATATATATATATTTTAATGGGCAATTAGAGGAAGGATGACAGGCAACATAAGGGTAGTTTCACAATGTTTTTTTTCTGTAGAAATTACCAAAAGTTAACAAAAGAAGCAAAAGAAACACCAAAAACGTATGATCAATGCTACAACTAGGGAAGGATCAAATGTGTTATCCAAATGCAGCACAATTTAAATCAAATTGGAATAAGGTGGTAGGAATCTTCACAGAATTCCTCTTCTAGAGAGTAGTAATGAGGGATAATATATGAATAAACTTGTTAAAAAAAAACTGATATCCTCCCAATTATATCAGAAATTTGGTGAAATTTAGAGTTAAAATAGAGCAGGTAGATATGTGTTGATTCCTTTAGATGTACCTGTCTCTTACTGTTTCAATACAATGACTTGGAGCCTGGCATGTAGGGCCACTGAGCTTGGTCATGTCTGTTCTGGGTCCAATAGGAGGGAAGGAGAGAGGGGGTGGATAATCTATATGTAGTGATTAGCTTGATCAAGAACAACAAACAGCAGCCAACAAAATCAGGAGGCAGGGAAAAATGTGCTGTCAAACCAATATAGATCACAGAGGAAAATACCTGGGTTCTGCTAACATAGGAAAACAAAGTGAAGTCCAGAATACTTACCCACCTCTGAACTCTACTGATGTATGAGGAAAATGAAGGAGGTGCTTCAAAACAAAATTCCCTCACCCTTTTTTCCATCCCCTCTAATATGATATCTGAGACACAAAACAAATAATACTAAACATTGGCATATGCCCACTGCATATGTTCTGAAAGAGTTTACTAAGTTCCCAGGCATTCAAAAATCAAAAGCAAAGGAAATACCCCTGCACTATTTTAGGGTAAGGATGGTTTGGATAGAATGGCCCTATTCAGAAAAGAAAGCCATCAAATAAATTTTTTTTCTACCAAAGAGAAAAAAAAAGAAAAGAAAAAAGGAAGCAAAAACAATAAAACATACAGAATTTAGATAGAAGGAAGACTTTAGAAATGCACTTAAAAATATGGTATAAAAATTTTCCAACTGCTTTGTACACTCAAGAAAACTGAAAATAACTTTAACTTTATGAAATAATAGCCTAAATATTAGATAAGAAAGGAATAAGTGAAAAGGAAGATGGTAGAACAAAAGAAATAAATCAAGAGAAAAATAACACAAGAAAAAAATTAATGTATTAAAAATAGCAAAGAAGAAACATAGCAATGGAAAGAGAGAATCAAGATGGTGGCATAGGTAAATGCTAGTACTTGCTGCCTCCCACAGCCACATAAAAATTACAACTAAGATACAGAACAATTATCATTCAGAACCACCTAAAATCTGGCTGAATGGAAGTCCTATAATTAGAAAAGTCAAGAAAGTACATCAAGAGGGGAAGATGCGGGGAATGGGCTGGTCCAACACCCACATGTGGTGTGATGTTTTGTTTTTGTTTTTTTAATTGGGAGGGATATCTCCACTGTGGAGGCCTCCAGTGAGAAGCAAGGAGTCCCAGCCCCATACCAGACCCCCAGCCCAGGGTTCCAGAGCTGGGAAGAGAAATTCTCATAACTTTGGGCTGTAAAAACCAGTGGGGATTGTGGCTGAGTGACAGACAGGGAGGCTGCTGGAGACCCAGGCAGTCCCTCTTAAAGGGCTGGTGCACAAACTTACACAGTCTGGCTTCCTCTGCATGACAGCACCAGGAGGTTGCTTTGGGGGTCCAGGAACATACTTGGAAGTACTAGATTGTTGGGCATCAGAGCAGGAACTCGGGGTCAGCTTTCTCCCAGACAGTGGTGCTCGCAGAGGTCATTGTTACTGTGCTAGGACCTCCCCCATTGCAGAGCTGACTGGCAGCCATATCTGAGTTTCCATCAGCATGGCCTACACTGTGCGCTCCACCCTGTTGATTACCTGAGACCCTGTCTAATCCAATTTGCAGCCCCACCCAAGTTGTTTGCAATGGCTTTTCCATATGAATGGCCTGTCCCTGATTAGGCTTCAGACTTTTCTAAAATCTCTCAAACAAGCAGCAACTAGCATCAACATGGCCCAAACTTATTGATAAGAGGCCCAAGATATGGCACTAGCACCAGCCTGCCTTGCTTCACAAATGAGCCCCCCCTGGGCATTTCCAAGCCCAATACAAGTAGCAGCCTTCTGCAGATCTCTCTGTAGCTCCTCCCGGGTGGCCCAGGAAGTGGCTAACTTTGCACATCCCTGGAGGCCCCAGAACCAATGCACTCTGTAGACAGCTTCAGACCATACCAGATTACAACTCTACACATCCACAAGCAACACACTCAAGGGGCAGACTCAATGAGCACCAAAGCCCCACTGAAAAAAAGTCCTGCTTTATAGGGGTGTCTCCTGCACAGCAGCTCTTCCACTGTAGTCACAGCTGGTTCTCACAGCCAATTGTCCTGGATGTAAACTCCTCCCAGTGATGCCAACAGCACTCAAGGCTCAACTATAACAAGACTGTGCACAAAGCCCACACAGAGGCACACCTAGAGGGTCCAGCTCAGGTGAATGTGGAGGCTGAGCTACTGAGCTCTACAGGACACCTCCTACACAAGGCCACTCTACCAATTCCAGGAGACATAGCAGCTCTACCTAACACTTAGAAACAAACACAGGGAAGCAGCCAAAATGGGGAGACAAAGAAACATATCACAAATGAAAGAAATGGAAGCAAGCAAACTACTAGATACAGAGTTCAAAACAATGGTAATAAGGTTGTTCAAGGATCTTAATGAGAGCTTCAAGGGACTTAATGAGAGCTTAAAGGGACTTAGTGAGACTTTTAAGAATCTTAGCGAGTATTTCAAAGACATAAAAAAATACCAGTCAAAAATTAAGTATACACCAACTGAAATAAAGAATAATTTACAGGGATTCAACAGTAGAGGATTCCAATAATCAAATCAATTATTTGGAATATGAGGAAGTAAAAAACACCCAATCAGAAGAGCAAAAAGAAAAAAAAATCCAAAAATATGAACATAGTGTAAGGAGCCTCTGGGACAACTTCAAGCATACCAACATTCACATTGTGGGAGTGCCAGAAAAAGGAGAGAGAAAGCAAGATATTGAAAACCTATTTGAAGAAATGATGACAGAAAACTTCCCCTACCTGGGGAAAGAAATAGACTTACAAATCCAGGAAGCTCAAAGAGTCCCAACCTAGAGAAACCCATAGAAGCCCACGCCCAGACACATCATAATTAAAATAACAAGAGTTAAAGACAAAGAGAGAATCTTAAAAGCAACAAGAGAAAAGCAGTTAGTTACCTACAAGGGAGTGCCCATATGACTGTCAGCTGATTTCTCAACAGAAACTTTGCAGGCCAGAAGGGAGTGGCAAGAAACATTCAAAGTGATGAATAGCAAGGACCTACAACCAAGATTACTTTACCCAGCAAAGCTATCATTTATAATTGAAGGTCAGCTCTAGCCGGTTTGCTCAGTGGATAGAGCATCAGACTGTGGACTGAAGGGTCCTGGGTTCAATTCCAGTCAAGGGCACATTTCTGGGTTGTGAGCTTGATCCCTAGTAGGGGGCATGCAGGAGGCAGCCAATCAATGATTCTTTCTCATCACTGAAGTTTCTATCTCTCTCTTCCTCTCCCTTCGTCTCTGAAATCATTTAAAAATGGGAGAGAGACTTAAAAACTCGGATTTTTTTAAATTACAGTTGCAAAGACTATGGAACATTGTCTATAAAATTCTCAGGTTAAAACTATGTGCATCAGACAGATTGATGTATTTGAGAAAAATTCACATTCTCAAATGTGTAGTGACTCAATAAATGCATTACCATGTCTGACTTCTCAAAGTCATACTTAAAATATAGCCCAGACTTTCATTTCCAACAATACGATGGATTAGATTCTAGAGTTGCCAGATATAGCAAATAACAATACAGAATGCCCAGTGAAATTTAGATTTCAGATTAACAATGAATAATCTTTTAGTGTAAGAATGGCCTATGCCAGTGATGGCGAACCTATGACACGCGTGTCAGTGGTGACACGCGAACTCATTTTTTTGGTTGATTTTTCTTTGTTAAATGTCATTTAAATATATAAAATAAATATCAAAAATATAAGTCTTTGTTTTACTATGGTTGCAAATATCAAAAAATTTCTATATGTGACACAGCACCAGAGTTAAGTTAGGGTTTTTCAAAATGCTGACACGCCGAGCTCAAAAGGTTCGCCATCACTGGCCTATGCAATATTTGGGATATACTTACGCTAAAAGAGTATTCCTTATTTATCTGAAATCTACATTTAACTACACTAAATTTCTTGCAACCATAGGTAGTCTGAGAAATATCCCAAAACATACAATTAAGAAATGCTGATTTTTTTTAAAAAAAAGGATAAAAAACAGACAGACTAAAATATCAAAATTGCGTGACTGAGCTCAGAAGGTAAACACACACACTCTCTCTCTCTCTAAGAAAACAAATTAGAAGCAAATGGTAAAGCAGAAGCTGAGATGATTGGAATTACTTGCCATGGTGACGCAAATGCTTGTGTTTGGATGGCCACTCAGGAGAGAAAAGGGCACTTTGGAGCTGCACAGAGTTGGATCTGAGACCTTTCTATAAACCAGCACCCTGGAGAGGCTCTATTCTCTGTGAAAGGATGAGCTAAGGAAATATGCTCATGGCAAAAGACAACGAGGAACTTGTCTGTCTTGGCTTAGGCTCCGAGTAGCAAACAAAGCACATTTCCCAAGGAATTCAAACACACCGTTTTTCCTCTAACAAATTTGGAGTGGAATGTACATAACTACAGCCCTGGACTTTGTTTTACTTATTATCCCAAACCATTTATTACTTGCTACAATTTGATAGTAACTCCAGTTTTGAATGGTGCATATTTCTCATTATGAATCTAAATATGCAGAATGGTTGTTCTGTTTTCAGTCATACACTGTGTAAAAACGGTGTCTTAAAAACAGTATGACTTACTTGAATATTTATCTGTATTAAAAGCTTCATGAAACAATTATTGCAGATACACAGCTACTGCTTTTTAAGTATTTTTTAAAAGAACTGTATCTCCTCTCCTATATCAATTGCATACATTTTCAAATGTATCATCTGAGTTGCAAGGTTTAAACAGGAAAACGTTCACAGAGAAGAAGAATGTTGAAGGAAAGGAATTATAATTTTAGTCATTGTGTCCAAATGATAAATTTTAACCTGAAATAATAAATGTGTTCTTTTGTTGTCAGATAGATGTTGTAAACAGAAAGAAATTCTGGATGTTCCTACAAATTATAGCCTCATTTCAGCATAGATACTGTACCTAGCCTACAGAGCACATAAAGAGATGCTGTTTTGTATCGATCAAGTTACAGAAGACTCCACTTTATTACTTAAAAGTGACAATACTTTTGATATTGTCGAAATATCCCGCCAAAGTAGCTCAGTGGTTGAGCGTTGACCTATGAACCAAGAGGTCACTGTTCTATTCCTGGTCAGGGCACATGCCTAGGTTGCAGGCTCGATCCCCCGTGTGGGGCATGCAGGAGGCAGCCGATTAATGATCCTCTCTCATCATTTGTTCCTCTCTCTCTCTCTCTCTCTCTCTCTCTCTCTCTCTCTCTCCCCCTTCCTCTCTGAAATCAGTTTTAAAAAATGTATTTTTAAAAAGGGACAGTTTCTGTTTTAAAGAACTTTTTCTTTTAAAAGCATTTCCATATCTTCATGAGAGCCAATAGTAGCATGTTTATTTTTAATTCAAAAGAAAACTCTATGTCTCTGGAATGCTAGCTACTACCATCTTAGCAGTTCCCAGAAAAGAGACCCAAATTGAAAAACAAGTCCACCAAATTTCATTAATTTCTCTAGAATTTCAATATGGACTTTTTTAGTTTTAAGAAAACATGTATTTTTTTTAACTCTATGACCATCTTCAGTTGATTAGCATATAATTCAAATGCACACCAGAAGTTATCATTTTAGTATCTGAATTATTGTTTGTTTTTTAAAAGTCTTTTAAACATAAATAGTTGAATCAAATATTTCACATTACACAGTTCAATTTCACCATGTTAGCTAAATAAGAGGGTGCTAAGAAGAGAATATTACCTAAATTAAAAGTTTGCCACTTTGCAGCTCTAATCCGGTTGGGAAAAGATGAGTTCTGTCTAACTTATCAGCAAGAGGTCTTTATTGCCTTAAGTATTAATTGACTAGGTTCTCATCAAGGTCAAAAGTACACTTGGCTGACCAGAGGCAGCCAATTATCCCATTGTCAGCCATGCTCATTTACATTGACTGAACATAATGGTAATTATTTGACTGCCAAGTCACAAGGTCGCTGAATCTTTTGTGCACTTTGCCCTCCAAAAGGGCAGCAGTCATTCAGACACCAGAAAGCATTTACAACAAAGATTTAGTTTATTACTTATTGACTTAAATCACTCTTAGAAACAGGTGTTTCATTCTCTTTGGACAAATGATGTATCATTTCTTTGTGAAATACTTGAGTCTGGTTGAAATCCTGTGGTTGATTGTGTCTGAGGATTTTTGTTCAGCAAGCAGCTTGCAATTGAAACTCCAAATGGCTTTTTAAAGAGCAGACCATTCCATTGACTATATCCTTTTGTAATCTAGACTTTTCTCCTGCTAAGTGACTGCAGCGGGTTGGAACAGGCTGGGCACCCAGGTGCTGCAATGCCTCTGGGGCCTTAGTCTCAACACTGAAGGTTAGAACCACATTTGAGTCTCACCTTACTGAGGACATTGGTATGCTTTTAAGTACCAAATGCTGTTGACTTGGGATATTGGATATTTGCCATAGAACAAAAGCGAAATGAAAATGCAAAATTACTCATGGACCAATAATCTAAAATTTTTGTCCCAGTGATTTGCATCATCATAAATTATTACATCTAATTTATATGATGGTGATGTAACTATTTGTATTCGTGAGCTTTTAATTTTATTGTTTCCATTTTATCTATTCTACTTATATTGAACATCATTATCCCTTACATTTTCTTTTCTTGATTTAAATATCACAGATTCCATGTGCTAGATTTTAAGGAAAACATATTTTTGTTTAGTACATCACTTTTACAACTTGTACAACTTGTAGTCTAGCTCAAACTAGGAACCGAAGATTCAGCCTAGATCAGTGATGGCGAATCTTTTGAGCTTGGCATGTCAGCATTTTGAAAAGCCCTAACTTAACTCTGGGGCCGTGTCACATATAGAAATTTTTTGATATTTGCAACCATAGTAAAACAAAGATTTATATTTTTGATATTTATTTTATATATTTAAATGCCATTTAACAAAGAAAAATCAACCAAAAAAATGAGTTCGCGTGTCACCTCTGACACGCGTGTCATAGGTTCGCCATCACTGGCCTAGATTATTTCCTTTGCACTCGGCCCTCCCCAAATATGCTTTCTATCAGGCATCACATTCCATCAGTTCTAGTTAGTGAATATCATCAATGGACAGAAGTACTCTGCACTTCAACCCATTGCCACTGCCTCAGGTCAGCTACTGGTTGTCTCTTGATTAAACTGTTGTAATACCTTTTTACTGGTCTTCAAAGTGATTTGATGGCTCTCTGTTGGCATGACTGTCTTCCCCCTAGACTTTGACCTTTTAAGAATAGAGTGATATATATTCATATGGTATCCCCAGCAAACATTTAGTGCTTGGCACATAAAGACATTCAGTAAAAATTTACTGAATAAATAAGTGACCATAATTCGCTTATAAATGTAAACTTTGATAGAATGGTAATTTGTTGTGATTTAAGAACTCATTAAATCAAACTTTTCACTAGTATTAAATTATTAATATTTTATCAGACTATTATAAGGAGCAGTAAGTTGTAATTCATCCAGGTGACTAAACCCAACAGCATTAAATATGAAGACAGAGTGAGAGTCCAAGTCAAAGCAAAGAAATTATTATCATAATTCTTCAGCAGTTAAGCTACCAAGTATATATAGAAAACAAACCCATGTATTATCAAAGCATTTGCTTTGCTTGTGGGACTGTATGATTTTCCTGAAATTCAACATTAGATTAGCAGTTATATATTGTTTACTAAGTACTGAGCACTCCATATACATTATCTGTCATCCTCTTAAATACTCACATAATATAGATATACTAATTGTCATTTTACAGACAAGAAAACTGGTTTCACAGGGTAACTTATCTAAAAGGCACATAACCCAGGGCTTGCTGGCTCCAAAGCCTGAGCTCTATCTACCACACTAATCTGATTGTAAGGGGCAGACTTATGTTTAATTTTAGATAGCCCTCTTCTCTTTTCTTTGGCATTAGAACAAATTGCAATTACTGAAGTCCAAAAATTATAAAGAACTACTTAAGCATTCATGTTAGATATCAAGATCAGACTAGTGTGTTAAAGGATAAGTTTCTGACACCAGCTGGGGCATGTTATAATGGTTTTCAGGAGAAAGTAGCACATTCAGTTTGAGAAGGTAAGAAGGGGAGATAACATGTTATGGCCGTGGCTTGGGCTCTTACTAAATAAGGGATTCTAACTATATTCATAATCAAATTTGATAATATGCTTTTCCCTTTAACAGAAATTTATATTTCCCATTTCTTTATGGGTACACTTCTCTCAGACTAAACAAACTACTTATAAAAGGAGAATTGAATGGAAGAGGGGTCATATTCTTTTCAGTGTCTTTCCCAGCCCTTGCCTCGGGCTCTCAGCACTGGGTCCCACCCAACCTGCTTTCATTCCTTTAGCTGCAGAGCACAGACCATAATCCAGGATCAAACATGCTGGAGCCTCGTTTCTCCGTCTCCTCAAGTAGCCCGCCAACAGATTCGGACTGTTTTTCTCTCCATTTGTCTGTGCAGAGAGTTTTTATTTTAAACTCTTCTAATTTAACAGAGGGAAAAGGTTAAAAAGAAAGTCAACCCCCACCACTTAAAAAAAAAAAAAAAAGTCATCCACAATTTCCCACTGAATTGAAGCCAAAAACTCTGCCAATTTTGCTTTCAAATCTCCGAGTTGCACCCTGACCCTTCATATGACCGGTGGGGCTTGTTGCACCAAGGCCTCTCTGGGCACCTTTCTGAAAGTGCTATCTTCGTCCATATTTCAAAACACTCACAGATATTTTATCATTAATTAGTATTCATATTATGTCTCAAACAATCTGTTCATGAATAGGGGGAGTGAACTAGTTGAACAGCTCTTCTGTTTGTCTGGTGATTAACATGGATGATGTATGGAGAGCTGAAGGCCTTGTAAAGGGAGGGAGGCAGTCCCATGTTGGGTAGGTTTCTCCTGGAACATTTGGAAGCTTACCTATTTGGGAGGCTGGACTTTTCCAGAAAAACTATACTTGGCAAAGAGGCTGGGGAAACACAAGCCTCTTTAAAAATAGACCCCTGCCTCTTTGATTCACAGCATCCTGGATTCGCTTTTCATCACGTTAACATGCCACTTGGGAGCTGGCTGGACTCCCTTGCTCAGTGACATACATTTCATAGTGTTGTTTTTCAAAACCATTTGTTCTTTCAACCACAACATGCTTTGCATTTCTCTTTCAAATTTTAGGTTGTATATATAGATTGATCAAAACAATGTTTTTAACATTCCAAACAATTTAGAAAGATAGTGGATGGGTGTCAGTTAATCTATTATGTTCTCTTCCTCCTCCCCCTCTTCAGCTGCTAATCTTAGAACTTGTGTGCCAAATTGTGTAAGATATTCTTCCAATAGCTACATGTGTGACTCTTTTGTGAGCTCTACAGACAGTTATGAGGACAGATTTGGAGTTGCATATGGGACTGTCACATGGTTTGATTGCCTTGTCTTCCAGGCACTGAGATTTCTTTTCACTGAGCTTTAATACTGAGGAATTTTTAGTTGTGATAAAGTTCAGCAAAGTGTCTATTAAGGAATTTACACACCCCAGGAACGTGAAAGGGAAAAAAAGGTTTTACTCACCATCACTCTATATTTGGCATCTACTAGTATATACATTGGACATTTCATAGGTTTACTTTTTCTAATAGTGAAAAAAATTCACAGAATTTTTATGAAAATCAAGAGTTAAGGGCCTTTATTATCCTCCCTGCTTTTTTTTTATTATTATTTGGAACAAGATCTAGTAGATATCTCAACAGAAAAAGAAAGCAGATGCTTTGTAAAAAAAGTCTCATATAATTCATGTTCAATTACAGGGCATGATTTGCAGAAAAATGTGATCTATCAACTGTTAGGAGCCAAAAGTCCTATGCCTTTAGTCACTGAGACGGTGAGGAGCAAATTCATTTTCAACTTTATGGACACATTGACAACCCTCTTTCAGGACCCGAGCACCACAGCCCCTCATCCCACTGAACCACAGAGCCACCTTTGAGGGATACACAGCCTTAAAACAAGGTTTTTCTCCTAATCTTATTTCAAATGTTTCTGGAGAAGAAATAATCTTAGTGACACCTGTGTCCAATGAATGAAGACATATTATGATATAAAAAGTGTTAATCACATATACTCAGACCTTTTGTTTTTCTGTTAATGCCCAATGTGTATGACTATTCTTCCTGGTATAAACTTCACCCTGTCAAACAAATAGAGTGGTTAATTATTCCGAGATGAACTTTAATCAAAATCTTAATTCAGAAATAATAATGATGACCATCATGTATTGATTGTTGCCTTGAGCCTAATCTCTATAAAATATATATTTTATATATATTACTTCTAATTCTAAGAATAACCTACCAAAGTAGGTATTATCTCCATGCTCACGGTTGAGTAAGAACTCCGAAATAGCTTGAATGAGGACAGAAGTGTATTTTCTTATTTGAGACCTTAATTTCAATTTCCTGTTTTAGGTTGGAGAAGTCCTGCGCCTGGCTGGGCCAATTGCACAGTGACCCTTATGGGTGGTGAGATACAGAGGGCAGCTTCCAGGCCCTTAAACCACACCCTGGAATTTCTGGGGCTGCATATAGGGGCACCGGACTTGGCCACATTCTCATGGCTCACTGATACGTGATGAGCAGCAGGTTCATGGCCACTGCTTTGGATCCCTCGCAGAACTTAAGGACACATGAAAAGGGACCTACAGTATCTAGTTTATTGCTGGTCTACAAAAGAGCAATTTATGAAAAGATTTTCTCCAGAAAATAATAAGTCTTTCTCGGTGCATTTCATAAGGGTTTGAACTAAGTCTGGCATAATAAGGTTTGATTGAGCTGTTATGTTCTGCCTTGTAAGTGGCTGTGCACAGTCGAGGAAGAAAATTGCTTAATAGAGAGTTACAGTCATCACTAACTTTATCTTAATTCTCCAAAGCAGCAAGTTGAGAGTTCTTTAAGAGCAGCTGAAAGCTCTTAGAAAATGTTGAAAAATACTCTGTTTAGAAATAATTCTGCCCATATGTCACACTGTACTTTTGGGGGATGGGGTTTATTTTTATGATATTTTGTTCACTTGGGGTAGTTTTATCTTATTTCTCCAAAGACATTCAAAAAGAAACATCAATCCATTCTTCTAAAATATTTAACAGAGATCAGTTTTCAGCATGAGATCTGTACCTTGTTTGGGGATGTAACTCCTAGTTATCACACAGGCATCAAAAACCATTTCTGGAATAAATTGAATTTAGATCATACCATTATTTATACTACTAGAGGCCCAGTGCACAAAATTTGTGCATGGAGTTGGGGGGCCCTCAGCCCAGCCTGCACCCTCTCCGATCTGGGACCCTTTGAGAAATATCCAACAGCCCGTTTAGGCCCGATCCCGGTGGGCATACCTCTCACAATCCAGGACTGCTGGCTCCCAACCACTCGTATGCCTGCCTGATTGCCCCTAACCGCTTCTGCATGCCAGCCTGATCACCCCCTAACCACTCCCCCAGCCCAATGCCCAATTGCCCCTAACTGCCCTCCCCTGCTGGCCAGGTCACCCCCAACTGCCCTCCCCTGCAGGCCTGGTCGCTCCCAACTGCCCTCCCCTGCTGGCCCGGTCACACCTAACTGCCCTCCCTTGCCAGCCTGGATCCCCCCAACTTCCCTCCCCTGCAAGCCTGGGTCCCCCCCAACTGTCCTCCCCTGCAAGCCTGGTAGCCCCTAACTGCCCTCTCCTGCAGGCCTGATCGCCCCCAACTGTCCTCCCCTGCTGGCCATCTTGTGTCCACATGGGGGCGGCCATCTTGTGTGTTGGAGTGATGGTCAATTTGCATTATTACCTCTTTATTAGATAGGATTGTGTTATCAGAAAGTAATAGATTTTTAAAATTAATAATAGATTACTGATTTGAATTTATTCTAGAAATAACTTAGAAGAATCTGTTCATTGTTAATGTCACAAGTTATATTGACAATATAATCATTATTTGCATATGACAATATAATCATTATCTGCCTAGTAAACCCAAGAGACATGTGAACATAAAACAAATAAGAGTTTTAGTGAGTTTAGAGTTTAATGAGATTGGTACAGTCTTACCTAGGAAATATCAAAAAATCTTTCACGTTCTAAATATCAGCAGTAACCAATTAAAAAGATAATGGGGGAAAGACAACATTTGCGGTGGCATTAAAAAAACTGTAAGAACTTTCAGGGCTTCTATAAAGAAAACCATAAATCTTTATGGCAGGATGAAGCTTTAAAAAATTGGAAAGACTTACCATGTTTCTGAATGGAAATGACTTAAAGACACCTGTTGTTTATAATTTTATTTTTAAAAATAAATTTTATTTTATTAGAAGCAAGGCTTACAGAAAGTGTGTTTAATACAATGACTCTGAAGTAGACATGGGGGGGGTCACTTGTAAAGTATATGACTGTCTCACCTCTATGTTGTACACTTGAAACTAATACATGATCATATTGAATACAAACTGTAATTTAAAAATAAAAAACAATGATAACAACCAGTTAGCTTTATTTTTAAAAAGTAGGCATGGAATAACAAAGCAGGCAAAAGTAGCCTAGAGATTTTTACTGAAAGAAGAAACTGGAGGAGAAACAGGGGTGTAAAGGAAAGGAGGAAGAATAAGAAAACCTTACACTTCCAGAGAGTAAAATGCAATGTAAAGATACAATTAAAATCATGTGGCCTTGATATAGTAACAAATAATAATCAGTGGCTCAAACTTGAAATTCCTCTTAAGATTGTGTGTTTTCCCGTGTGCAGAGGTGGGAGTGTTCCTTTAGATCAGCAGGGACACGGGCGAGGCTGCCCATTGCTGATTGGCAGGCCTTGGAGATGGTTTTCATCTGTGAGCCTGCTCGTGCTGCACCGCCTCCCAGGGGGGGTTTGCCAGCAGTCAGCAAGCTGCCTCTCACTTTGATGATGACACTGGCCATTTCTCTGAGTCCAGTAAGGTCCAAGGCTTGTGTATCTGAGAGCCTTTCCTCTTCCTGTGACTTTTGGGATTTATAGAATTCTTATAAAAGTTGCTTTCTTCAATAGAAAATATTTCCGGGATTTGTGCTTTATTTTAATTTATTTTCGCTGTGGCTGACACATTTAAATCTGAGCTATTTCACAGAGTACCCTTACGCCCTCATCATGGCTTCATTGGATAGTAAATGCAACCTAAAAATTTACTATCAATGTAAATTTTAAATTATTTAAGCTAAACTTAATTTTTAACATGGAGTAAACATAGTTATTCATCGTGTCATAGTGTATTTCTTCTCACTCATCCACAGATGTGGGTCTCAATTTGGAGTTTCAACAAGAATCGCTTGTAGAATGTTTTCAGTGAGACTAAGGGGCAAAATAAATACTGGTCATCTTTAAGGATCTTGAAAAATAAAGGTAATTTCTCAGCATGCCAACCACACCCCCCTTACAACTAAATGTAACGCAAATTACCACGTAAACAGGAAATTTGAGTATTGCAGTTAGTATTTAGTTTCCTGCTATGTTAATGTCAATTTAGGTCCTACTTAAAGGAATTTGCCACAGAATGATTGTATGTCATTATGTAGCTGTGGCAAGATAATACATTCATAGCTAAAGAGAAAATGAGTTGGGGAAAGATTTCTCTGAGTTGAAATTTATGGTTAGTATTTTAAGGTATAATGAATGTATCTACTGTCGCTTTAGAAATGACTTGCTATCAGAAGTTAAATTATCATTTCTAATTTTCTATAAAGTGAAAGTGTTTTTAATTTAATTAACCATGCCTGAAAAGATATTTGACTATATCTTATTGGAACAATTAGTAATCTGAACCTATCATAATAAGTTATTGTACTCTTTCCAGACATTTTTTGGCTCTTAGGTTTTCTTTGAAGGTGCTGGGAGAGTAGAGACTGACATATTATTCAACATGCTGATACTTTTTAGCATCATAATGTTGGTTCTTAAAACTTTACTAAATTAACTTGACAGTTTCAAATTAAGTATCATCTTGTGTTTTTCCTTTGTCCATCTTTGTAAAGACAGTGTCATATACTATGATGGTTTTATGAGTGGTTTTGCTATCTCATTCATCAGAGTAATCAATGGGGAAGGGAGCCATATGGGTTGTAGTCCATTTGTATTGGATAAGACAGATGGCATTATTGGTAGATGGAATAATTCCAAATATTTATTGTATAATGATATCACAGGGACTCTGACTTCTAAATTTTAATACATTAATTTTTACAGTAACTGGCAAATGTAAGTAATTGATTCAATTACATGTAACCATTTAATTATGTCCATGCGTGAGTTGCAACATTAATTACCTTTCAGTTAGCGCTTGCTTTTACATGATGGGCATTATTCTTTCTAAGCCTTTGTGTTTACTTATCTGATGTTTGACCAAGTTATCAGTTTGGTCTCGAGGATTTTAAAACTGACAAGAATATATGGAGCACAAAGTCAGTTAACTGTAGGATCCCAGAAGTGAAGGTTCCATAACAGTTCTCTCCCAGCGCCTTTCCTGCGGATGGCAAAGGGGAAAGGGATAGTCCGGGAGACTTTCTTTACCTCTAGCTCTTGCGTAGTTTCTACACTCAATAGATTTCGTAAAATTATGTTCTAATAAAACTGTGGACATAAGGACATAATTATGTGTTTCAGGTTCTAATTATATTTTTTTTCTCAATCTGAAATTGAGTTATTTGAGGAAGGGTTATTGCTGGTGTAGTATCGTTATGACATCATCCTCCCAAATATTTGACATCATTCCAGAATCATGTTTGTACTACCAGAAATAAATGAAATCCAGTGGGAAAGAGTTCCTCATTTCTTACTTTTGTATTTTATATTCTTGTATTGTTTAAATGCCTACTGAATGCATATAGTCATGCCTCACTTTTGCAATTGCAAAGTTAAAAATGATCGTTTGAGTCATTCTAAAACTTCTATTGACATTGTCTTATTTTTAAAATGTTATTAACCCCTATTATTGATGTCCTGCTATGTACTTAATTACTGCTAGGAGCTTTCAGATAGTACCTCCAGATTATTTACTATTTTATTTAAGAAATAATATAAACTTAGAATAGTAAAGTTTTTCCAAACTGAAATTCAGGACACATTGTCCAACAGTGTTTTTGTGTGAATTTGTTACTGTGAAAAAATTACAAAGGCATAGAAACTAAAGGTTTCCCCATTTATGTTATAAATTTATTAAGTTACTTTCATTACTGACTGACACCACTGAATTCCCAGTATCTAGCTCACTGCCATGCACATATCAAGAGCTCAATGTTGGTTGATTGTGATACCGATAAGCAAAGTAGGATGGCACACATCCACAGACAAGTGGAAATACAGAATTTAGTTATGTGCTCTCAAAATGATAATCTGATCCCACTAATCAAATAGAAATGTTACACTAAATTTTGATAAGATAAATCTTTTAAATAAGTTCTTATAGAAATAGACTACGTAATTTTATTGGAAGAGTAGATTGAGCAAGTTTTGTAGAGTCCAAAATATCTAATAGTGTTCAGTGGGCCAAGAGGACAAAGTAACTTTGACTCATCTAGAGACATCCCGTTCCAGACAGACTCTACTCTATGGTTCAGAGCGGAAACAATACCATTTGCATTCCTACTGCCCTGGCAAATGCAAATAGACCAAAGACCTCCCCACCCCCATGAGTCCTCTGATTTCTCCAACACTCTAAAGCAATTTCAGAAGCATTGATTTAAATGGCATAGATAGCCCAGCCAGCGTGGCTCAGTGGTTGAGCATCCATCCATGAACCAGGAGGTCATGGTTCGATTCCTGGTCAAGGCACATGCCAGGTTTGCGGACTCAATCCCCAGTGTGGGGGCATGCAGGAGGGAGCCAATCAATGGCTCTCTCTCATCATTGATGTTCCTATCTCTCTCTCCTTTTCCATTCCCTTCTGAAATCAATAAAATATATTTTATAAATAAATAACTAAATAAATAAATAAATAAATAAATGGCATAGATAGTATTCTGATAGAAATCTCAGGACCAATAATAAACCAAGAAAAAGCCTAGCAATAAAACGATACAGAATTTGAAATATTCTACATATATGTACTGTGTTTCTTTTTTTAAAAATTAGTTTAAGTAAAATAGAGAGGCATGAATAGTTTGTTGTCCCTAAATCTTTTATTTCCTTTGTTTCTGGAATCACATATATGAGTGCTTTCCAGTAAAATTGGGGGATATTTTTTACCCGAACTTTGTACAGTAGTCCCCCCTTATCTCAGTTTCACTCTCTGTGGTTGTAGTTACCTGTAGGCAACCATAGTTCAAAAATGTTAAATGGAAACTTTCAGAAATAATTCATTAGCTTTAAATTATGCACCATTCTGAGTATTGTGATGAAATCCTGCTCCATCTTGCCTGGACTTGAATCCTCCTTTGTCCAATGTCTCCAGGCAGTATATACTACCTGCCCCTTAGTCACTCAGTAGCCATTTCTGTTATCAGGTTGGCTATCACGGTATCACAGAGCTTGTGTTGAAATAACCCTTATTTTACTTAATAATGCCCCCAAAGCACAAGGGTAGTGATGATGGCAATTCAGATATGCCAGAGGGAAGTTGTAGAGTGCTTCTTTAAACGAAAAAGGTAAAAGCTCTTGTCTTAATAAGGCAAGAAAAAGAATTGTATGCTGGGGGTTGAAAAGATCTATGGTAAGAATGAATTTCTATCCATAAAATTTGTGAAGAATGAAAGAGAAATTCATGCTAGTTTTGTTGTCACACCTCAAACTGCAAAAGTTACTGCCACGGTGTGAGATAAGTGCTTACTTAAGATGGAAAGGCATTAAATTTGCAGGTGGAAGATCTGAACAGAAAATGCGTGCTGATTGATGGCATTGTGTTGCACCAGCACGCACTGAGCCTCTACAAAGGCTTCTGCAAGGGGCCCTCTGAAAATAAGTGACCTATTCACATAACTTTTATTACAGTATATTGTTATAATTGCCCTATTTTATTATTAGTTATTGTTGTTACCCTCCTACTGTGCCTAATTACATTAAACTTTATCATAGATCTGTATGTACAGGAAAAAACATAGTATATATAAGGTTTGGTTCTACCCACAGTTTCAAGCATCCATGGGGGTCATGGGCATATTTCCTGTGGATAAGGGCAGACTACCATATCTACATTTGTAGCCTTTAACCCTCCCTGAGCTTTTTTTGCCCATTTTCTCCTTATCTGTGTTTGTCCTTCCCCCTCTCTCCTTCCTTCTTGGTGCTTTTTCATATGTTGAAAGACAGAATATTAAAGCTAGATAGACTTATCAGCTATTATTTTTTATCCCAAACAGGAAAACATCCTCTCAGGCAACACTGCAATATCATTATGTTGCTTTATGGCTATTATTATTTTAAGAATATTTTATTTCATCATTTTTATTTTAAACTAGAGGCCCGGTGCATTACATTCATGCACTGGGGAGGTCCCTCAGCCTGGCCTGCGCCCTATCGCAGTCCAAGACCCCTCGGGGGATGTAAGCCAGCAGTCAAACATCCCCCAAGGGGTCCTTAGGGCAGCCACTGCACTCGCCAGCCGTGAGCCCCGCATCTGGCTGAATGGCACTCCCCCTATGGGAGCCCACTAACCACCAGAGAGCAGCTCCTGCATTGAGCATCTGCCCCCTGGTGGTCAGTGCGCATCATAGCAACCAGTCGTTCCGCTGTTTGGTTGATTTGCATATTAGCCTTTTATTATATAGGATTTTGTATATTTGTAGAAATTTTTGTTATATCTTTCCAATGATAGAAAGAAGAAAACTCTCTAGAACTGAGTAGTTTGATTATATTTATAATGAATGAATGACTTTTTTATTTCATTTTTTTCCATCACCATTTATCTTCTTTTCACTGTATTTTGCCAGAAGATTTTCTCTTGAAAGTTCTTACTGAGCATTTGGGGTAGGACTCACTCTCCCCCACCTCAAAAAAAAGAAAAAGGTAAAAAAATAAGACATGAAGACTCAAAATTTAATATTTGTTCCAAGAATTTCATATGGCCCTAAAGTATTTAAATATAAACAAAATATATTAAAATTGTATTTTAAATATAGCCTGGCCTTTGTGGAAGCAACTTTCCTTTATAATGTTTTAAGAGTACTGGAATATTTATCCAACTAATCTTTAAAGTTATAATGCTCTTACAGAGGGAATAATTGAAGGTGCTCAATAATAAATTTTTAAATTCGGTGGTGAGTTATTCAGACTTTGAGTTAATCAAAGTTATCAGGAAAAAAAAAACAATTTTTTTAGGCCACCTACTCAATTTCAAAGACAGGATGGTAACTGACCATGCTAGTGAATAAAGAAGTTTTGGCATACCAAGGCAACATATAAGCTGAAGTTCTGTAACAAAAGCAGCTTGCCAACTATGGTGCATTTAAGTACAGGAAAGATTGATGTTTGCTGAAAAAAAATATTTTCAAGGTTAGAGAATTGCTAACAGTGAAAAGGAAAATAAATACAAATTCAGATGTACAATATTGTTAAACCTTGTCAAGGAAATGTTAATTGAAATCAGGACTTCTTTTTGAAAACATAGCATAAAATCTCCACCAAAAGACTACTCAAGAGTTTGACAATTGCCCTGCTGATGTAGCTCAGTGGTTGAATATCAACCTATGAACCAGGAGATCACGGTTCAATTCCCAGTCAGGGCACACGCCTAGGTTTTGGGCTCAGTCAATGATTCTTTCTCACCATTGATGTTTCTATCTCTCTCCCTCCCTCTCTGAAATCAATAAAAATATTTTTTTAAAAAAAGAGTGACAATTAATGCAAAAGTAGGACTTTAAAAGGTACAAAGTGATGGTTTACATTAACAAAAACTGTGGTGTTAGATTATAAAAAAGTTATATGCTAGATTTCATTTTCAATGGTCTACTGATGAATATAATTGGTTATGTTTTAAAAGAAAGCTAAGAGTTTTGAAAAATATCGGCATGAACCATGTGAAACTCCATCATGAATTCCATAGTTAAAACATGCAGTTGCTTTTTATTTCTTCTGCACTATCAGATTTGTGACATTTATTTGGTAGCTAAATATTGTTTTGAGTGTGCAATGATTTGGGTTATTAAAATACAGTTCGCTTATGATCCAAGTTAAGGACATGAAGTGCATTCAAATAACTAGGTAACATTAGGCCTTTCATCTCAAAATGGTATGTTTCATTTCCCTAGGGTTGGGATTAAATTGAGACTTTGTATTCATTTGGAGTAATTGCACTGAGAATATTTAACATGGATCAAATGAAGAATAGTGACATCCTGGAAGTGCTTACAAATAGTTTACTTTTTTATATACGTTGTTCCACAGTGGGATTGAAAAAGATTACCACACCTTGTTTAATGATATCATATTGTTCTATTTGTGAATCTAATGAAATCTCTGGCAGAAAAGAGCACAAACTGCTCAAGTGAATTTTAGAAAAAAGAAGGCATCTGAATCAAATAACTATACATTTAAACTCATGATATGCTAGTAACAATCTTTACCCAAAGAAAATCAGGGAGATGTATATTTAAAAAGAAAACTCTTAAAGTTTCCTTTTTATTCCCCTAATAGAAAGAGTGTGTTGGGGGGTGCATTTTATTTGCCCACAGACATGGGAAAGAATTACCCAGCAGAGCTATGTAACCACAACAGCTTTTTCCAGACTCCTTTCTCCCCTGAAGCTGTCTTTTTATTTGAGCAACATAAGTGATTTTCCATCTTTCTCACTGGATTGCTCAGGTATATTAGCACCACTCTCCCTCTCAGGATGTTGACTTTGTTAAAGCCAACGGGAAATAAACTATTTCTTTGTCCTGGTTGTTTGTGAGTGTCAAACGGGATCAGCCCATGAGTGAAACCTGGCCCGTAACTGCATTATCACCTACTGAAACCTATGCAAAATTATATTAGATTGAACGGTATCACGTGACCTTAGAGAAAGTTTCTTTAGAAAAATGCAAAAGTCAATAAAATTCATTGAGCTCTACATGATATTCAGAAACTGTTTTAGTGCTAAAACATACCTAGTGATTGCTTAGGGCTAGATCATACTGTCTCCAAAGAATATGATAAGTTGGGTCAATGTAATAGGCTAAACTAATACATTTTCTTACCCAGTTTGCCCTAAGTGGAAATGTATTTATGTTGAGCACATTCTCGAATGGAAACTTATTTGAACATTTCAATAAATCCTGCCATTACTTCAGGAAACAAGTGTTGCTCACCCAAGAATTATTAAAGAGAGCCTTGCATCTGGCCAGTGTGGCTCAGTAATTGAGTGTCGACCTATGAACCAGAAGGTCATGGTTCCATTCCTGGTCAGGGGTTGTGAGCTCAATCACCAGTAGGGGGCTTGCAGAAGGCAACTGATCAATGATTCTCTCTCATCATTGAAGTTACTCTCTCTCTCTCCCTTTCCCTTCATCTCTCTAAAAGCAATTTTATAAATAAATGAATGAATGAATAGTCTTGCATTAGGTTAAATGCCTGTAGGCACCTGGAAGTTCTGTTGTATGGCTATCTTTGGTCTTCCCAATACCACTTGGAGTAAACATATTAATACAGTTACTACTCATAATTTATGCTTGATGAAGGCCTTGCAAATGTGCCTAGAAAACAGCCACTATTACATAGCAGAGAGAGTCCACAACAATATCTGGAACAATGTAAAGATCCTTGGAATAGCACTATGATTTAAGAGTGATCTGGAAGTTTTAGACAGTTTATTAAAGCAATGAACTGATATGAGATTTATTAGAAAAAGGAAGGGCACATTTTCATTTTTATGAAAAGTGTAATTACATACAATATAATTTAGAACAAACACACCTATTATTGCCCAGAGATTACTCTTCCTATTTCAGAAGAATATGATAAATTGGGGTGATGGGAATGGCTGATATAATATGACTTTTTCTAATACATTTTCAGACTCCTACTTTAAGTAAAGGTATATTTATATTGAGCACATTCTAACATGAAGAAACCTAAGTAAATCAGCTGGAAAACTATTTGAACTAAAAAGAGAATTAAGATGCAAGACACAAAATAAATTTAAAAAATTTTTAAATTTTCATCTATCCTAATGTCTTGATTTGGGGGTGAGGAAGAGGGAAAATGAATTCAAGATAATAACTACAATTGTAAAATATCTGGTAATATCCTTAATAAGAATTACACAAGACCCCTGTCTGGGAGAAATTACAAAACTTTCCTAAGCAACACACAAAAAGACAAGTAAATGTCAAGAATTATGCTTCTGAATGGGAATATTATAAAGATAGCAATGAATGTATAACTTTAACACATTAATCAAAATTCTAGTGAGATTATGTTAGGAACATGAAGAAGTTATTCTAAAATGATAAGGATTCAGAATAGTAAATGACCATTTAAAAGTATGAATACGTAGAAATAGGGTCTATTAATATGAAAATATTTTCTAACATCGCAGTATTTAAAATGGTCTGGTCTTGGCTGTAGCCAGAATCTACATATAGATGGAGCAGATAAACATAAAATCAACCCTATCATTTTTATGGACCACATATGACAGAAGCTCCTAAAATGTAGATAAGATAGATTATTCATGACTGTCCTACAGTTTTCAGTGGATAGGTCTTTCAACTCTTTGGTTAAACTTATTTCTAGGTATTATATTATTTTTTTATGCAATTGTAATTGTGATTATTTTAAAATTTTTCTTTCTGATAGTTCATGGCTAGAGTATAAAAAGACAGCAGATTTTTGTATATTGATTAGAGGCCTGTTGCACGAAGAGATTCATGCAATAGGCATTCCCTTCTCCTGGCTGCGGGCACAGGTTTTCCTCCGGCACCCGGGACCCAGGCCTTCGCTCTGTCCTGAGTCACCTTCAGTCTTCCGTCTTTGCTGCTCTGGCCAGAGCCGCCTTCAGTCTTCCCTCCGCCACTTGGAGCCTACGTATGGAAATTAACTGCCATCTTTGTTGGCTGTTAATTTTCATATCACACTGATTAGCCAATGGGAGGTGTAGCGAAGGTACGGTAAATTACCATGTTTGTCTATTATTAGATTAGATTTTGTACCCTGCATCTGTGCTGAATTTGTTTATTCTGATAGTTTTTGGTGAAGTTTTTAGGGTGTTCTACATATAAAATTATGTCATCCACAAATAGTGATGGTTTTACTTCTTCCTTTCCAATTTGGATACATTTTATTTATTTTTCTGTCTAATTGATTTGACTAGGACTTCCAATATTATGTTGAATAAAATGATGAGAGTGGACATTCTTTTCTTCTTCCTGGTCTTAAAGGAAAGACTAAAGTTGTTTTTTTCTTTTACATTTTTTAAAATCTTTATTGTTCAGATTATTACAGATGTTCCTCTTTTTACTCCCCATAGCTCCCCTCCACAGTCCAATCAATGCCTCTCCATCTCTGGATCAGTCCTTGTTCATCAGTTTATGATGTTCATTATATTCCACAAATGAGTGAGATCATGTGGTATTTATCCTTCTCTGACTGGCTTATTTCACTTAGCATAATGCTCTCTAGTTCCATCCATGGTGTGGCAAATGGTAAGAGTTCCTTTTTCTTCTTCCTCTTCTTAAAGAATACCTTTCAGCATTTCATATAATGCTGGTTTGGTGGTGATGAACTCCTTTAGCTTTTTCTTATCTGTGAAGCTCTTTATCTGACCTTCAATTCTGAATGATAGCTTTGCTGGGTAAAGTAATCTTGGTTGTAGGTTCTTGCTATTCATCACTTTGAATATTTCTTGCCACTCCCTTCTGGCCTGCATAGTTTCTGTTGAGAAATCAGCTGACAGTTGTATGGGTACTCCCTTGTAGGTAACTGACTTTTTTTCTCTTGCTGCTTTTAAGATTCTCTCTTTGTCTTTTGCCCTTGGCATTTTAATTATGATGGGTCTCGGTGTGGTCCTCTTTGGATTCCTTTTGTTTGGGGTTCTCTGCGCTTCCTGGACTTGTAAGTCTATTTCTTTCACCAGGTAGGGGAAGTTTTCTGTCATTATTTCTTCAAATAGGCTTTTAATATCTTGCTCTCTCTCTTCTTCTGGCACCCCCATAATTCGGATGTTGGTACGCTTGAAGTTGTCCCAGAGGCTCCTTACACTATCTTTATATTTTTGGGTTCTTTTTTCTTTTTGCTTTTCCGGATGAGTGTTTTTTGCTTCCTCGTATTTCAAATCTTTGATTTGATTCTTGGGATCCTCTAGTCTACTGTTGAATTTCTGTATATTATTCTTTATTTCAGACAGTGTATGCTTAATTTCTGACTGGCCCTTTTCCATTTTTTTTGGTATTCTCACTAAGATCCTTGAAGGTCTCACTAAGTTCCTTGGAGGTCTCACTAAGTTCCTCAGGGGTTTCTAGAAGATTCATGAGTAACCTTATAACTGTGGTTTTGAACTCTATATCCAGTAGTTTGCTTTCCTCCATTTCTTTCATTCATAACATGTTTCTTTGTCTCCGCATTTTGGCTGCTTCCCTGTGTTGATAGAGTGGCCTTGTGTGGTACGTGTCCTATAGGGCCCAGTGGCTCAGCCTTCCCAATCACCTGAGGTGGACACTCTTGGTGCACCCCTTTGTGGGCTGTGTGCACAGTCTCATTGTAGTTAACCCTTGATTGCTGTTGGTATCACTGGGAGGAATTGACCTTCAAGCCAATTGGCTGTAAGGACTAGCTGTGTCTACAGTGGAAGGACTGCTGTGCAGGAGACACCCTTATGGGGCAGGACTTGCTTCAGTGGGGCTTTGGTGCTCACTGACTCTGCCCCTTGAGTGTGTTGCTTATGGATGTGAAGAGTTGTAATCTGGTATGGTCTCACACTGACCACTGGGTACACTGGCTCTTGGATCTCCAAGGAGGTGCAAAGTCAGCCACTTCCTGGGGCCACCCAGCAGGAGCTTTAGAGAGATCTGCAGATAACTCCTCTTTGTATGGGGTTTGAATGTGCCCAGATGAGGCCCAGCTGTGAAGCAATGCAGGTTGCTGCTGCCGGCCTTGGGCCTTTTTATGGAAGCTTGGGGCTCTCTGACCCAGCTGCAGTTTGACAGGTTTTAGGCTGAGAAAGGACAGGCCATTCATATGCAAAAGCCACTGTGCAGAGCTTGGGTGGGGCGGGGTCTCAGGGAATCACCAGGGTGGAGCAAACCAGTCAGCCCTGCACCAGAAAGGTCCTCACATCTCCACGTGTGTCAGGCACCCCTGCGCAGAAACAATGATCTCTGTGAGCACCTCTGAGAGAAAGCTACCCTCGCATTTCGTCCCAATACCAGACAGCCCAGTTTCTCCCCGTATGAGTCTGGGTCCCCAGAGTCTCACCCAGAACTGGAGTTCAGATCAATTTGGAACTTGTATCTCCCTCCCAATTGAAAAAAAATAACAGCGCACCTGGTTGCCAGCCCATTCCATGCGCACACCTCCACACCTCTGCACCTCTGCACCTCCTACCAGTTTCAATGTGCTTTTTTTTTTCTTCTAGTTATAGTACTTTCACTCAGCCAACTTTCCTGCAGTTCTGGATGATAGTTGTTTTGTCTTTTAGTTGTAGTTTTGATGTGGTTGTGAGAGGCAGCAAGTACAGGCGTTTACCTATGCCGCCATCTTTGTTCTCCCCAAGACTTAAGCTTTTTGCTGTTGAGTATGATGTTAGCTGTGGGCTTACCCTATATGCCCTTTATTATGTTGGTGTACATTCCATCTAAACCCACTTTGTTGAGAATTTTTATCATAAATGGATGTTGAATTTAATCAAATGCTTTTTCTATTTCTGTTAAATTGATCATATTAAGGATTTTTATCCTTAATTTTATTAAGGTAGTGTATCAAATTAATGATTTGTAGATGATGAACCATTCTTGCACCTCTACAACAAATCCCACTTGATCATGGTGTATGATCCTTTTAATATATTGTTGAATTCAGTTTACTAATATTTTGTTGAGGAATTTTGCATCTATGTTCATCAAAAATATTGTTCTGTAGTTTCCTTTCTTTCTTTCTTTCTTTCTTTCTTTCTTTCTTTCTTTCTTTCTTTCTTTCTTTTTTGTGGTACTGTTGTCTGGTTTTCATATTAAGGTAATGCTGGCCTCATTCTCTTCTTCACTTTTTGACAGTTTGAGAAGAATAGGTATTAAATCTTCTTTGAATGTTTGGTATCATTCACCAGTGAGGACATCTGGTCCTGGACATTTGTTCATTGGGAGTGTGTGTGTGTGTGTGTGTGTGTGTGTGTGTGTGTGATTTACTGATTCAATCTCTTACTAGTAATTCATATGTTTGTATTTTCTGCTTCTACATAATTCAGTCTTAGAAGATTGTATGTTTCTAGAAATTGATTCATGTCTTTCAGGTTGTCCAATTTGTTGGCATATCACTGTTTATAGTAGTTTCTTATGTTCATTTGTATTGCTTTTATATCAGTTGTAACCTCTTTTTTCATTTATTTGTGTCCTCCTTTTCTTAGCGAGTCTAGCTAAATGTTTTTCAATTTTGTTTTTCTTTTCAAACAACAAGCTGTTAGTGTTATTGACCTTTAATATTGTCTTTTTAGTCTCTATTTTATTTATTTCTGCTCTGATCTTTATTTCCTTCCTTGTATTAATTTTGGTTTCATTTGTTCTTCTTTTTCTACTTCCATTAGGTGTAGAGTTAAATTGTGTATTTGAGACTTTCTTGTTTTTTGAGATAGGCCTGTATCACTGTACACTTTTTTCCTGGAACAGTTTTTGCTGCATCCCATAGATTTTGGTATGTTGTATTTCCATTCTTTTCAAGGTATTTTTTAAATTCCTCCTTTGATATCTTTGTTGACCCAATGGTTTTTCAGTAGCATGTGTTTAATCTCCACATGTTTGTGATTTTTCCTATTATTGTAATTGATTTCTAATTTCATGTCATTGTAGTCAGAAAAAAATGCTTGATATGATTTCAATCTCCTTAAATGTTTTGAAACATGTTTTGTGGCCTTATATGTTCTATCATGGATAATGTTCTATGTGGGCTGATTTTCTGTCTGATCTATTCATATAAGTGGGATACTAAAGTCCCCTACTATTATTGAATTGCTTTCAATTTCTCTCTTTAGGCCTGTTAATACTTGCTTTGTGTATTTAGATGCTCTTATTTTAGGTTCAAAAATATTTACCATAACCATATCTTTTTGCTGGATTGCTGGATGACACTTTATCATTATGTAATGCCCATCTTTGTCTTTATAACAGCCTTTGTTTTAAAATCTATTTTGTCTGATATAAGTAGAACTACCCCAGCTTTCTTTTGATTTCCATTTACATGAAACATCTTTTTTTATTCCTTCACTCTCAGTCTGTATGTGTCCTTGCATTTATAGTAAGTCTCTTATATGCAGCATATAGATGGGTCTTGTGTTTTTATCCATTATGCTACTTTATGTCTTTTTTTGGAAATGTTAATTTTTCTGTTACTTTTTTCTTTTTTTTTTGGAAATTTTTATTTTATTCCTCTTATTCCCTCATCAGGTCTTCAGATTTCCTGAGATTGTCTGCAAAATTGTTCTGAACAAACAAAGAACCACAGTGTTAGAGGCTAGAAGAGATGAGCAGTGGGGCAGAGAACAAGACACAGGTATATGGAAGGGAGAGGAAAGGCGTGCTGGATGCCCACTTGCTTTCCCATGATTTTTAAGACCTCACAAATTAAGTCTGTCTTGTGGGAGCTCCACTTCCCCAGCACCCACTTTCTCCAAGGGATTTAACTTTGATCCACAGCACTCCACTGGGGCTGCACTTAAATGCTCAGTCCTACTATCTTTCTGAGTCTAGTGCCCCATGCAGGGTTAGGCTCATTGAGCTCAATAAATCTTTGTGAAATTAAAATGTCTGTCTTCTCTTGTGGTCATCACTGTAACCAGGTGATCAAACTTAGCTCTGATAATAGTGGGATAGATTGTGGTAGCATAGTTAACCCTGTGACCTCTAAGCAACATAGAACTGTACACTTTATTTATTTATTTATTTATTTAGTTAAGGTTATTTTTATTTACAAGTTTTGAAAAATATAGATTTTTTACATGGGTTACTTGTGCAAAGTTAAATTTAGAAGAATGATAAATGCACTCCCCTCCTCCCAGTTCCCGCCCCACCCTCCGCCCTCACTCCCCACCCACTGTCCTCATCCATAGGTGCACGATTTTTGTCCAGTTTCTTCCCGCATCTCCCATTCCCCTTTCCCCCCCAAGAATAGTCAGTCCATTCCCTTTCTATGTCCCTGATTCATTATAATCACCAGTTCATTCTGTACATCAGATTATTTATTCACTTGGTTCTTAGATTCACTTGTTGATAGATGCATGTTTGTTGTTCACAATTTGTATCTTTACCTTTTTCTTCTTCCTCTTCTTAAAGGATACCTTTCAGCATTTCGTATAATACTGGTTTAGTGGTGATGAACTCCTTTAGCTTTTCCTTATCTGTGAAGCTCTTTATCTGACCTTCAATTCTGAATGATAGCTTTGCTGGATAAAGTATTCTTGGTTGTAGGTTCTTGGTATTCAGCACTTTGAATATTTCTTGCCATTCCCTTCTGGCCTGCCAAGTTTCTGTTGAGAAATCAGCTGACAGTCGTATGGGTATTCCCTTGTAGGTAATTGAGTCTCTTTCTCTTGCTGCTTTTAAGATTCTCTCTTTGTCTTTTGCTCTTGGCATTTTAATTATGATGTGTCTTGGTGTGGTCCTCTTTGGATTCCTTTTGTTTGGGGTTCTCTGCGCTTCTTGGACCTGTAAGTCCATTTCTTTCACCAGGTGGGGGAAGTTTTCTGCCATTATTTCTTCAAATAGGTTTTCAATATCTTGCTGTCTCTCATCTTCTGGCACCCCTATTATTCTGATGTTGGTACGCTTGAAGCTGTCCCAGAGGCTCCTTACACTATCTTCGTATTTTCGGATTCTTTTTTCATTTTGCTTTTCCGGTTGGGTGTTTTTTGCTTCTTCGCATTTCAAATCTTTGACTTGATTCTTGCGCTCCTCTGGTCTGCTATTGGGTGTCTGTATAATATTCTTTATTTCAGTCCGTGTATGCTTAATTTCTAGTTGGTTCTTTATCATAGCATCGAGGGTCTCATTAGTTTTCGTGACTCTCTCCTCAAGTTTATTGACAGCTTCTAGCACATTTTTGCAAGCCCTCAAAATTGCGATTTTTAGCTCTATATCCTCCATTTCTGTCATGTTTTTTTGTCTCCGCATTTTTTATGCTTTCTTGGTGCACCCCCTAGTGGTCTTTGTGCGCAGTCTTGTTCTAGTTGAGCCTTGATTGTTGTAGTTAATACTAGAGGGATTTGACCACCAGGCCGACTGGCTGTGTGAATCAGCTGTGTCTGCCGCGGAAAACTTCTGTCCTCTGGGGAGGTGCTAATCTAGCCTTTGCCTGAGGCGATCTGGCAAATGGCTCTGCGCAGGGCTTGGGCGGGGCGGGATCAACAGGGCAGGGCGGGCGGAGGGAGCCGTTATGGTGCCCTCAGTCCTGTTCCCAGAGGCTCTGCTTCTCAGAACCCCCGGAACCGCTGCAAACCTCGGAGGGAAAGCTGCCTTCCAACTGATGCCAGACACTCCCGCTTCTCCCGTTTGGGTCCGAGTCCCCAGCGATTCGCCCGTATCTGGAGCTCAGAGTCTGAGACTCCCCCCTGACCGAAAACGACAACCGCGCTCTCAGCCACCAGCCCGCTTTGCGCGCGCACCTCCGCACCTGAGTTTTTTCCACACTGCGCCTCCTCTGAGCCTCGGTGTGCTGTTATTTTTCCTTCTAGTTGAAGAGTCTCTCCTCAGCCAGCCTTCCTGTGGTTCTGGGTGATGTCCGTTCCGTCTTTTAGTTGTATTTTTGAAGTGGTTGTTTGCGGCAGCAGTCTCCGGTGTTTACCTATGCCGCCATCTTGCTCAGAATCCCTACTTTTTTCTTTAAATAAGTTTTCTGTTCCTTTCTCTTTCTCCTCTCCTCTGGGCCCCCTATAATGTGGGGAAAAATTGCTGCATGTTTTTCTATCGGTCCCTTTAAGCTATCTTCACTTTTTAATTTTTTACTTTTAGCTGCTCTGTTTGGTTGAGTTCCACTACTCTGTCTTCCAGATCACTAATTCTTTCTTCTGCTTCATCTAGTCTGTCTTTTTAACCCTTCTGTTATATTTTTCTCAATTCAGTGATTGTACTTCTTGTCTCTGTGACTTATGTTTGATACTTTCTTATATTTTCTATCTTTTGGTTGAAGTTCTCTGTGTTCATCCATTGTTCTCCCAAGATCAATTAGCATCCTTATGACCATTCCTTTAACTCTACTCAGGTAAATTAAGTTTTTTTTCCTGAGGTTTTATTTTTTTAAATTTCTTTTGAACATATTCCTTTGTCTCCTCATTTTACTTGACTCTATGTTGTTTCTATTTTTTAGGAAATACCGATCTCTCTATGAGTCTGAAGGAGAGGCTTTGTGGAGGAGATGAACCTTATCATTTAACCACGCCTAACTCTTGATTGTCTCCAAATCTTTGTGATTATTATATATCCAGATTTTTCTTGGTAGGTCCCAATTTTAAAGGGTATGCCAACACCTCTGACTTTCCTGAGGGAGAGACACATCAGTAATCAATTAGTTTCAGGCTGATTGGAAGCTAGACCCTCAGTCAGCAGCTCTTAAGGTGTGCAGATATACACAGTCCTGTGGGACTACAATTGCAACACTGTTGGCCTCCAGTCAAGGCAATCTGGAGTTATACCCTTAGCAAAAGTTTCAAAGATTGTGTCTCCAAACATGTGTATGGGCTTTTTTCTGGGAGGTACCAGCATGCTGTAGTGAGGCCAAAGGAGAGGGCAAAGATGGCATCCCCCAACCTAACATTCACTAACACTTCTGTAGCCACTAGTTTAGATGGTGGTAAACCTCAAGTCTGCCCCTCAGGCTGAAGCTCCAGGACAAGTAAAAAAGGGCTTTTTTCATAGGAATACTGGGAGTGTGTTTCAGTCTGCTATATGGTGCCCTAGGGATGCTAGCCTGCCAAGATCTGTATCTCCAAATGTTTCAAACCTGTGGGACCCAGGAGCATAGTCATTCCAGGACACCAGAGCCAGGTGCTCCAGGGGTGTCTCCTCTGTTTCCTCTGCATGTCCAGCAGCTTTGGCAGGGTCTACGGGATTGGCAAGGGGAGGGAGCAATCTCCTGGTGGGCATTGGTTTGGGGAATGGGAGTGGTGTGGGGAGTGGGGCATGCTCACTGATACTAACAGGCTATAAGGAGAGTGCGAAAGTGGCAACACCAGCTGTGGCATTGGCAAGGTAGAGGGAGAATGCAAAAGTGGCTCCCACCAGCACCTTTTTCCCCAGAGAGAATCACAACAGGCTCCTACCTCTCCAGCGGACACTTTAAGGTTAGCAAGTGGTTCTCTTTCTGGGCACTTTTCAAACTGCTGCTTTTGTACTGGGTCCCAGGGTGAATGAGTGCATGCAAGCCCCTGAAGAATACAGTCATCATTTTCTACCACCATATGGTTCTCCTGGACAGGAGCCCCATTGGTGTTCAAAGTCAGATGCTTTAGGGGCTGGCCTCTCTGGTGCTGCCCCCAAGGGTTGAAGTGCCAGATGTGTAGCACAAACCCCTGGCTCCTCAGGAATAAACTCCCTGCTTGTGAGATCCCTTCTGATTGTGGACGACTGTGCTTGGGGTAGGGATTTGGGTGAGACCTGATCTCTGCCTCTCCTACCTGTCTCAGTGTGGCCCTTTTATCCTTTGTTGAGGAGAGGCTGTTCAGCTGGTTTTCAGGTTTCTTTGAGAGGGAATTGAACCGTACATAGCTATAGATTTCTGTGTCTATGGGAAGGAGATGAGTTCAGGATTATCCTATGCCACCACCTTGAACCTCCTCTATACGCAGCTTCTTAAAAAATATATTTCTATTGATTTCAGAGAGGAAGGGAGAGGGAGAGATAGAAACATCAATGATGAGAGAGAATCATTGATTGGCTGCCTCCTGTACACCCCACACTGGGGATAGAGCCTGCAACCCAGGCATGTGCCCTGACTGGGAATTGAACCATGACTTCTTGGTTCGTAAATCAATTCTCAACCACTGAGCTATGCTGGCTGGACATCTATATGCAACTTTTAAGAATTACTTTTGAGCAGGCAACTTTCTTTCATGATCGCTATTCAGATAAAGACTTCTGATCCTTTTATGCTTGCTGTTGCTTTCAGAATATAAGAAGAGGCACCTTTGGTATTCCCCCACAAAAATGTAACACATTTCATACTTGTTCACCTTGGGAAAGTGCTCTTAAAGGAAAGAATAGCCAGATAGCTTTTCAAAATGAATAGTGCTTCCTGGCTTGCACTTGACTCCAGGGAAAGAATAAATGAATAAATCTTTATGTAAGTTTCTTGGTTTGCTTACAACTTTCTCCTAAGATTGAAGCGCCCTTTAAGCAAAGGATTTGTTGTATTTGTATGTGTGTGTACATTTTTTTTCCAGAAAGCATATGTTAGTACGGCTATTAAGCAATTAGTTTCATGCATATAGATCGTTCCTTTTGCACTAAACCATATGATGTGATTGGAATTTATAGAAAATCGTCTTTCTTGCCAGGAATTGAGGCGAGTTAATTCTCTGGTTTGGTGAAGTGTGGTCTTATGGCTGCAATCTGTACCCTTAAAAAACGAGGAGCCCAGTATTCTATCTATGATAGCTTAGAAAGTCACATAAAATATATGTGTTGTCTTTAATAAGTATAGAAATTGGGAAAAAGAGAAAAAAATTACAAAGAGTACCTGATTCATATTGCATACTCAGTAAATGTTTGTTAACTTACAATAAAATAAAACCAGCAGGAGTTTATATTAGATTTTTCATATAAAATATATGCCATGAGGTCTTATGTCTTTGTCAGATTTGGCTCTGAGCTTTCTAGCAGTCTATGCAAAAAGGGAAATGCAATCAGCAAAAGAATCTGTAATGCCAATGAAATAAAAACAAACTGGATGCTCAGGAGAAGCCTGGCTGTTTCTAGGGATATAATAACTATTTCCAGAATGAAGGAATGATAATGGAATTTGAGAAAAATTTTCCCCATTAGCATTTTTAGGAGGTCACTTGGCTCTTCGCCTTCTTTACAACAAATAGCAGAGAACTTCATGTGGCTATTTCTCAGATCAATGCCCAACAGTAGTTCAGGAAAGCTGCTTTTATGGGGGTGAAACAGCACCACTGCCTGATAATGTGCCTTAATTCAAAAGATATTCTGCAATACCTAGAAATCCTAAAGCAGAGGTAAATCAATCGCATACACTTCAGGCATGCACACATTTTCCATCTGTAAAACAAGATTCATTGCTACCTTTTGAAGCTCTAGTTATACTTTACAAAAGGAGTGTGTTATCATCTTGTCTCATTTTTATAGCACTCATATCCCTAGCCACAACCATCAATCAGGTTTTTTTTTCTATTTTTGGGGTGTGGAACCAGAATGGAGATTAAACTAAATATCCATAGACTGTCTACTAAAAAATGTAAAATTCTACATGGTTGGCCTTTTGTAAATATTAAGCAAAACCAGTAAATCAAAATGATTAAATTAACATATTTTAGCAGGAGCATCCATATGAAAGGAAATGTTGACATTCTTTATGAAAGCTGCTTTTTCCCTTTACTGCTGCCATTTTTATTGAGGATTTCCCTGTTCAGCACTTAGTTCCAATTTTTTAAATGATCCATTTCAACACTAGACAGCAATATTCTTCTAGCCATATGAGTTGGTTGCATTTTATTACATTAAACATTGCAGAGCTCTGCTGTGAATTACAGTGTTAACATCCCTTCTATTTTAGAGGACTGCTCACAAGAATTATTATGACTAGGTCCAGGAATTCTTTGTTTAGGCCTTTGAAAAGTCCAATGCATTTTAATACTCAGTAGTGACAAGGTTATGAGTTCACTGAAAATTCCAAAAAATTTTAACTACAAAAGGAATGGGTAATTTATACAAGAATCCCAAAGAGTTGTTTGATTTAAAGGAGGTACCCAGTTGAAGGTGATGACACTTTTAAGCAATCACCAAATTTACCTGAATATAGTGTCCAAGGAATTTGCTTATAACCTAGTTGCTGAGCTCAATATAGAATATTGAATAGAAATGTAGAAACAATGCTATATATTTAAATTCATCCAATGGGTATTTAAATCCCAATGCTTTCTCCATCCTTAAGAACTTACTTGCTGGTGCTGTGGAAAAGAGATGGACACAGACAACCTGGCAAATCTCTTTCAACACATTGTCAAGTACCTTATAAAGCAAGCTCCAGCATGGCAGAAAGCCACCATCAAATTTCAAAATCAAAGAACGATTAAATTGTTACAAGCTTATTCTATAGATCAACTACCCAGAATTGGGAGGTTTGTGTTAATATCTTACTCTTAACTACTTGTCATGCCTTCTTCTTCTAGTGTAAGTACCTCACTACCTGCCTCCTCCCGCAAAATGAATAGGGCAGGTATAATACTTTTCAGCTAATGGATTTAAGAATTTTATCCTGTTTATTAAGCTTAGAATCTCTACCGAGGGCTCCCCTATCACTTATGTAATGATTGATATTGACCCCCAAAAATGACAAATTGACAAGGCTTTAGGGATTTTTCTCTATTTATTAGAAGAAGCAGAGCTTCTGACACCATGATCTATTTTCAGTTGTGATAATTTTATTTTATGATCTATTTAGCAGAGCACATTATTCTTTTTTAAAATATATTTTTATTGATTTCAGAGAGGAAGGAAGAGGGAGAGAAAGATAGAAACATCAATGATGAGAGAGAATCACTGACTGGTTGCCTCCTGCATGCTCCCCACTAAGAATGGAGCCCGCAACCCGGGCATGTGCCCTGACCAGAATCAAACCCTGACCTCCTGGTTCATAGGTCAACACTCAACCACTGAGCCATGCTGGCCCGACCAGAGCATATTATTCTTGTTAATATTTTGAGAATTCTTTAAATTGTTTTACCTTAAATTTCATGTTTACATTTGGAGGCTCATGTTTCTTTTTCCCATGGATCCCATTGTAAATGTGATTGAGAACCCAATTCAGTTAAATGAAGAATACCACATTTTACCAATACTTACATTTTTTTTCCTGGTTTCCCAATCAAGGTGACACAGAAAATATTTAACATCTACTATAGCACCCACCCTGGCTCACCAAACACCCCAGATTTTCAGATCCTTATGGCCTCTCCCTGGCTTTCTCAGAGCTAAATTTCCATGGAGAATGACGTTCCCACAGCTATAGAAAGGGCAAAGGCCAGCCAGTCTGTGGGGATCTCTGTGGGAGCCACTGGCAGTGGCCAAGAGGCAAGGCTTTGAGAGATGACTGGCTCAGGCATCAACTAGAGTCAGAACAAGTTTCTGGAAACCTGGGCATTAACCCTTTAGTTGTTATACCATAGGCAACCTGGGTGAGAAGCCAGTTTCTCCAGAGTACTTTTACCAACCTGTAGGAAAGTTTTTAAATGGTTTAATAATCTGCACATCCTTACCTGTAAATACTGGCTGAGTATCAGACCTGCTCACAACACATCTAAAGAAACTAGATCTGTAGATTTGGGGCAGTGGGGACATTTTACCTTGCTATCTAAATGGTTTGTTCCTTTTCTTCCACACTTGAATCAGACCTTCTACTGCTTTGAACCTGAGTTCAATGCCTACAAGACTTCTTGATATCTGTTTATACCCAAATGTTTGACTTTTTTCATCTAAGACTCAGTTCCCTTTCCTGTAAAATGGTTATATTAATAGTTTTGTTATCGGGGGAAGTGGGGGATCCCTTTCCCCACTGGGTGCTCGGGATTGGATCCTTATGATACCTATAGAAAAATAACTTTTTTTCTTTATTGATTAAGGTATTATATATGTGTCCTTGTCCCCCCATTGTCCCCCCAACCCCCCACTCTTGCCCTCACCCCCCTGGTGTCTGTGTCCATTAGTTAGGCTTATATGCATGCATACAAGTCCTTTTGTTGATCTCTCCCCTTACCCCCGCCCTCCCCTAACTGCCCTCTGAGGTTTGATGGTCTGATCGATGCCTCTCTGTCTCTAAATCTGTTTTTGTTCATCAGTTTATGTTGTTTATTATATTCCACAAATGAGTGAGATCATGTGATATTTATCTTTCTCTGACTGGCTTATTTCGCTTAGCATAATGCTCTCCAGTTCCATCCATGCTGTTGCAAATGGCAAGAATTCCTTCTTTTTTACAACAGCATAGTATTCCATTATGTAGATGTATCACAGTTTTTTAATCCACTCATCTGCTGATGGGCACTTAGGCTGTTTCCAAATCTTAGCTATTGTAAATTGTGCTCCTATGAGCAGAGGGGTACATATATATCCTTTCTGATTGGTGTTTCTAGCTTCTTGAGATACATTCCTAGAAGTGGGGTTACTGGGTCAAATGGCAGTTCCATTTTTAGTTTTTTGAGGAAAGTCTATACTGTTCTCCACAGTGGCTGCGCCAGTCTGCATTCCCACCAGCAGTACAAGAGTGTTCCTTTTTCTCAGCACTTGTCGTGTGTTGATTTGTTGATGATAGCCATTCTGACAGGTGTGAGATGGTACCGCATTGTCATTTTGACTTGCATCTCTCAGATGATTAGTGACTTTGAACATGTTTTCATATGTCTCTTGGCCTTCTTTATGTCCTCTTTTGAAAAGTATCTATTTAGATCCGTTGCCCATTTTTTGATTGGGTTGTTTATCTTCCTTTTGTTAAGTTGTATGAGTTCCCTGTAAATGCTGGAGATTAAACCCTTATTGGTGATAACATTGGCAAATATGTTCTCCCATGCAGTGGGCTTTCTTGTTGTTTTGTTGATGGTTTCTTTTTCTGTGCAGAAGCTTTTTATTTTGATGTAGTCCCATTTGTTTATTTTATCTTTACCTTCCATTGCCCTAGAAAAATAACTTTTTGAGACTCGTGCAGGAGGATGAGTGATTTTTGTTTGTGGAATTACATCCCTCGAGTTGCAATTTCCCTTAATCCAGTCCTGGAAGATGTACAGCAGGGGTTTCAGTAGAGCTAAAAGTAAAGCCCACATCCAGAGTAACTGTTCCATGGTGAGTTGGGTCTGGTTTAGCATTAGGCTAGTTGCAGTCCATTAGTCCACTGTGCAGAGGGTCCACATGGCTGTGGGCCACAGGGGCAAATGCAGGAGTGTGAGAGGCCCTGCGAGCCAGGAGTGAAGTGTGAGCAAGCAAGAGAGCAAACCAAGGTAGCGAACAAACTCCTGTGCTTTCAGTGGCCATGCCTATTCTGGTCAATGACCTGTTCCAGGTATGACTGACAGGCAAGTGCCTTGCCTATTTCACCAGACTTTCCTGGGCATGCCTGTAATATTTGCCCTTCCCTTTGCTCCTTTCCAGTTATTCATAACTAGATTAGATCACAGCAATATCTGATAACATACCATTGCTGTGACATTTAAATAAAATAATACAAGGGAAACCCTTAGCACAAGACCTGGAATACAGGCGGTGTTAGCTATTATCAATACTTTTCATGGGACCTGCAATTAATAGATTTTATAATCCTATATGAAGGTACATAGCTAATTGGTACATTTCACTACATGAGCACATGCTATGCATTGTGTTAGAACAAAGAGATGACCGGAAACACAGGTTATTATTGGGTGCGAGATGTTTCAGCTTTCATACACTACTTGCGACTTGAAGTCTAGGGTTGCAGGGGCTGACGGCAGCCTGTGGCTTCTGGGCTTTTAGTCCTAATGAGGAAGAGGTATTCTCTCTCTAGAAAGAGGGAGATCCTTTGTCAAGCTTCAGGTCTCGCTGTACTCATATATTTATTATCTTTTCCTTTGACTTTTATTCAAAACTGGGGAATAGAGCGTATCTTAAAAGCACCAATGTCAGGAAACCCCAGGCTCTTTCATTTCTGGGCAACATGAATAAGAACTGTCATAAAAGATATGGAACCTCAGGAGGAAATAAATAAAAATGAATCCTAGAGGGCAGCATTAACAAGTGTGTAGAAAAACTGTTAACAAGTAAATGAGCATTTTTAACAAGGTTTTCTTGTCATCCTCTTTGACTGGCATCATCGTCTTCATTTGAACCACGTCACATTAGGTGCTCTGAGCAAAAGTCAATTATACTCTAGCCACCTGATGAAGATGAAACATCAAAATAAGAGTTTTAAGGAAGTGCTACGGCACCTCATGGCTGGGAGCTTCTTTGAACCAGATCTATTTGTTTCCTGTCCCCCCGTGGCGTTGTACCATTTTCACAGTACGCGTTTTCTGTACCCTCACTTCCCATCTTGAAAGTCCTGTTCACAAGTGGGTGCCATTGTCAAGGTCACACATCAGATTAGCATTGACTAATTACTTAACCTTTCTGGATGATTTAAACATGTGCATGTGTGTGTGTGTGTGTGTGTGTTTGAGAGAGAGAGAGAGAGAGAGAGAGAGAGAGAATGGTCCTTCTTCGAAAGGGTCTCATTTAAAACACCTTTCTCTTGTTCTTTCCATGCAGCTATCTTCATTGCTGCCAATGAACAACTGTCATGGCCATCTAGATTAACAAATAAAAGCCAAAAATAAAAGGGAGAGAAAAAACTGAAGCTAGTTCTATATATGAAAAACTATTATTTTTTAATATGTTTTTATTGATTTCAGAGAGGAAATGAAAGGGAGAGAAAGATAGAAACATGAGAGATCAATGATGATTGATCGGCTGCCTCCTGCACAACCCACACTGGGGATTGAGCCCACAACCCTGGTACATGCCCTGACCGGGAACTGAACCTAGTTCATAGGTCAACACTCAACCATTGAGCCATATTGGCCAGGCGATATATGGAAAATTATTAAACAATAATTGCAGGAGTTCAAAAGAATCCAAGTACTATTAATTCATCTTAGATTTTCATGTCTGTCAATATTATTTTTTTTGTTAAATAAAATATCCCTGTTTTGTTGTTTTTTTTGCAAAGTTGGGATTATTTAGCAAAGCCTGATTTAGTGAGTGTCCCAATTTCTCTTTCTTTACATTGTTCTTAGTAAGGGGAGGGGTCTGAAAACTTTTTAAATTTTAGTGATACTATTTCATCTAAATATTTTACTATTCAAATCTTAATCATGATATTATATTTTATTTCTCAACAAATATATTATATTTGCCCTAGTTATATTCATTTTGAGATGGAAGCTAAGAATTTAGTGTTATAAATGTGTGAAGCATTCTCTTTGATCTATTAGAACTTTTAATATAATTCAATATAGCACATACGTTATTTTTAGTTACAGCATTAACTTACATTCTGTCTCTTCCCCGCACCTTTCAAGATTGGCAGTTTCTGGAAAGCACCAACCTTGCCTGTCTTATGATCATTCCTTATCATCGCATAGGTTCTTGGCATGGTGTCTAGAAAATAGTGGGTGCTCAGTAAATGCCCTTTAAATAAATGAATGATACTGATGTTACAGATACATACAAATTGTGCAGGGTTGCTATAAAAGTTCAAAATCAATGGTCTTATAAATTAATGGCAATTCATTATGTTTGTTAGTATACATAAAGAAGCAAATAACCCTATAAACTACCCTATAAAGATCAACACTCAAGCTTAATCCTAAACCGGTCATTTGCCTCCATCCTATGTAGTAAGAAGGATGTGGTCCCCGAAGGCGTTTCCCAAAGCTTAGAATAGAACACAGTTTTTCACACATGTGGGGAAGTAGCCGTTAAACTGGACAGTAATTTTCACTGGGGAAAAACAGAGCTACTCTGCATCCAAATGGGACTGCTACCTAAAGAGAGGCAAGTCATGATCAAGGGATAGGATAGAACGAAGAGGGAACCAATATTTGTGATCTCTACTTTGTATCAGCCACTGTGCTGGGAGCTTTCCATGTTGCTTACTGCAGTTCTCACAGCACTAGAAGTTAGGAGTATCATTCCCTTTTGTGAATGAGGAAACAGATTCCTCATGGCTATCAGGTAGGTGTCCTGCAATTTCAAATGGGGCTGTACAATTCAAAATCCATTCTCTTGCACCATAGCAGAGAACATGGTGTGTTTCACCTTGCCTTAAATCTTTTCTAGAATAATGCAGAACATAAGTCAATTATGCAAATTATTCCCACCAGCTTTATCAGAAGTCATATCATCCACCTCAGCAGTGGAGAGAATGAGTGGAAGAGCACTATGAAGACTTGAACTTGGATCTATATCCCTGTTCTGCCTGTTAGAGGTCTGAGCAAGTTCCTTAACCATGCTGCTCTTTAATTACATAGTTAATGAAATACATTCGTAGAACTTCCAGATGACAAGTACAATACCTGAAGCAGATAGGCCTTCAAAAATGGTGGGTGCTTGAATCACCATTTAAGTAGAATGGTACTTCATCCTTTTCCCTGGGGATGCTCCTAGGAAAAAGAAGGACTTGGCCATTAGAGCAGAACAGAAAGAGAAAATGACTGTCTCCAAGGAGGCTTACTTGATTTTATGACAAAGGGTATGGGTCAGCTTGATGTAAAGTACCTTTGACAGGCAGTGATATAGGACCCATTACACTGAATTTATATTTTGCTTATTACTTGCTTCATCAAAAAGTATTGATGATACATCTGGAAATTCATCATCATTTCAAACAATTTTTGAGAAAAAGACTACGAAGTTACCTTCAAGAAATTTGCAAATATAATATACTATAAATTATAATAACACCATAATAAATGCAATGGAGAAGTCAAAATAGGGAAATATATTTCCAGGTTTAGAAGATAATTCCAGATTTGGAGGCTTTCTGGATCTGAAGTTATGAAATGGACTCTCGGAGACAAAGAAATGTGAGAAAAATGGAGAAAGGGACATAAAGACAAATATATTTGTGATAGAAAAATAATAATGTTAGAAAAACTAAAGTGTACCATGAACTAAAGCTAGTGACAACGCTAAAATATTTAATGATGACAAGTCTTTTAAATGCAACTTTTAGAGTAAGAATTCAAGCAAAGAAGTAATCATCTCACTCTTGGGAAGCATACTGTAGTTAAAAGTTGAAAGAAAAGAGCATCATCATTCACTTCCTGTTTCATTTGTATTCTACAGCCTTGAGGATGACTTTCAAATTGCAAAGGCAGAACAATAACATTAATAACAATCGAGCTTTGTAATTGACACCAGGCTTTTATTGCATCTTCAAATCCCAGAGCAGTAGTTCTCCTGAAAACTGAGTGGACAGAAACCATGAATTCTAATTCTAACTGGAGAAAAGTAGGACTGTGCCCTTGCCACTCCCTATTTTTGAGCTTCTAATGAAATTACTCTGTATGACTACTCCTTAAATCATGAGATATAATAATTCAAAAATCATAATAAAAGAAATAGACCCAGCAAGCAGCTAGACAACTCAACTAATTATTGCCGCTCCCCTCCAGTAAAAAAGAAGTGAGGCATAAACACTAAACATTAATGAAATTTAAAACATTGAATATGGCAGCTATTCCACAACTCATAAATGGATACCACTAAGCAATTCTCTCCAGTTCGTGTTTAGCAGTTATATCAATGAATCATTCAGCTACTGGTGGTGCATGTGCAATTCAACCTGGCTAAATCATTCAGAATGGAATCCTACTCAAAATTAGAGCATAATTAAACAGTGTTCTGTTGTGGGAAGAGCACAGGATTTGGACAGACCTAGGTTTCTATGCAGGCTTTCCAAATTATTACCTGTGTAATTATAAAATGAGGACCATAGTAACCACTTGTCAGTTGTCATGGTAATTTAATACAAGTATATATTTGGGGAAATTGATATTTATTGCGCACCTACCATGAGTCAGGTAGCCTGCTATTTAATCTTCCAGGCAACTTAATGAGGCTCTTCACATTATAGAGCCAGGCTTTGAACCCAAGTCCTAGTCCAAACTGCATATGTCTACACCATGTAATAAGATGCCTAAAATGGTACCCAGCACAGAGCAAGGCCTCAAGAAATACTGAACTGAATGAGCAGTTTGATTATAGTGGAAGTGAGAAACCCATCAAACTCATTCTTTACTTGTTAAGCCAAAATAATCTTTTATGTATTATAAGTGAAAATTTCTGATATATCAACTAATAATTTATGCACAGGACCTACAGTAAAGCTATTGATTAAAACAGTTGTTTATATCAGGAAATAATTAAGAAATGGCCTAAAACATTTAAATTTAAACAGATCTTTTGGTGTAAGACCTAAGTCTTATCTTGACATATTCTGCCTGACTTGGATATTATCTTTCTTGCATAAACCTACTCAGAATGCATTATGTACAATTTCTTTTTTTCTGTAAAATGGAACAAGAACTTAAAGACACTTATGAAATCAGCCAAGTGCAGAATATTTCTAGATTTTAACAGTTTTTCCAATCTTTACAACTAAATTAAAAGCATTTATTTTTGTGGTATATTAAAAAACAAAAACAAACATGAACCCTAGCCAGTGTAGCTCAATTCCCTATCAAGGCACATACTAGGTTGTATGTTCAATCCCCAGTTGGGGCACATGCAGGAAGCAACCAATCAATGTTTCTCTCACACATTGATGTTTCTCTCTCTTCTTCCCTCTCTCTAAAAACAAACAACAACAACATGAGACCTATCCTCTTACCCTCTTATAAAATGTTTAAGTGAACATTACAATATTGTTAAATATAAGCACAATATTGTACATCAGATCTCTAGGATTTTTTCATCTTGCATGATACTGAAGCTTAATACCCACTGAACAGCAACTTCTTCCTTCCCCCAACCCCTGTTAAAAACTATTCTACCTTCTGCTTCAATTAATTTGACTACTTGAGATACTTCATATAAGTAGAATCATGCAGTATTTGTCCTGTGACTGGCTTATTTCACTTAGTTAGCATGATGTCCTCAAAGTTTAACCATATTGTAGCATATGACAGAATTTCCTTATTTTCTATGGCTGAATAATATTTCATATTAATAATAAAATATTATTTCATAATAATTTTCTATGGCTGAATATAACAATACCATGTTTTCTTTATCCATTAATCCCAATGGCTACAAGTTGTTCTCACTTCTTGGCTATGGTGAATAATGGTTCAATGAACATGAAAATGCGGGCATCTCTTTGAAATCCTGTTCAATTCTTTGGGATAAATACCCAAGATTGGGATTTCTGGGTTATATGATATTTCTATTTTTAATGTTTGAGTAACTTCCATCAGTTTTTCATAGTAGCTGCACCATTCTACATTCCCACCAAGAGTGAAAAAGGGTTCCAATTTCTCTATATTCTCACCAACACTAACAGCATGTTTTTAATAACAGCTCATTTTTGTAAAGCCTATCCAAAATATTCAACTTACATTTTCTAGAAACAGCTCTACTTTGTTTCACATTAATATTCCATAGGAATATATGATACTTAGATAGAAGTACATAATAACAGTTGCAACTAGCATATTCAAGTTAGTAATAAAGACAACTAATAATTTGTAAATGCACAATTCAATCAGTAGGAGCAGAGTGGTGGGAATTCTGCAGAGCTAGCAGCCAAAATCATTCCTCCTTCCATGAGTATCAGTGAATCCTATATAATAAAAGCCTAATATGCTAAGTGTCCAGTCGTCCAGTTGGCCGTTCAACCAATCAAGGCGTAATATGCTAATGATATGCTAAAAACACTCAACCGCTTGCTATGACGTGCACTGACCACCAGGGGGCAGACAGTCAACTGGTTGACCAGTTGCTATGACATGCACTGACCACCAAGGGGCAGACACTCCGACCAGTAGGTTAGCTTGCTGCTGGGGTCCGGCTAATCAGGACTGAGCAAGATGGGCCAGACATACCCTGGAGCCCTCCTGTGGTCCCTCCCCAGCTGGCCAACCTTCCATGTCCCTCCCCAGCCCCGATCATGCACCAGTGGAGTCCCTCAGCCTGGCCTGTGCCCTCTCGCAATCTAGGACCACTCGGGGGATGTCGGAGAGCCGATTTCAGCCTGATGACAGAACGACCAGTCACTATGACACTCACTGACCACAAGGGGGCAGACACTTAATGCAGGAGCTGCCTCCTGGTGGTCAGTGCGCTCCCACAGGGGGAGTGCCACTCAGCCAGAAGCTGGGCTCATGGCTGGCGAGTGCAGCGGCAGTGGCAGGAGCCTTTCCTGCCTCTGCGGCAGCACTAAAGATGTTCAACTGATGGCTTAGGCCCACTCGCTGTTGAGGAGCGGGCCTAAGCCATCAGTTGGACATCCCCCAAGGGCTCTCAGACTGTGAGAGGGTGCAGGCCGGGCTGAGGGACCCCAGCCCCCGAGTGCATGAATTTTGTGCATCGGGCCTCTAGTGTGTTTATAAAGAGAGTGGAAAGGGCTACTTATGTGGAAATGAGGGAAGAGGGCACCTGCATCTTGAAATGAAAGGGTTGGATGAGATGGTTTCTGAGCTTCCTTCAAGATCAAAATAAGCCTTTGTGGTGGACTAGAAAATCATAGATCTCTACTAGAAACTCAAAGCCATCATCAGGGTAATACATCTAATAATCCCCTGATGGTTTTAATTGAGTGTGCAATTTTCCCACCCTCCCCAGATTTTCTTTGAAGATGTAAAGGAATTGGTACAGGCTTTTTCTAGTTTCAGAGTTTAAAGCAGATGCTTTTCAAATGCATTGTGAGTGGGGTTTATGGCATCCAGAGATGTGGATTCAAATGCTAAGTCTGCTTCTGAGTAGTGAGCAAGGCAGACTTTTCTGGAACTTTATTTCTCTTTTATAAAATAAGAGGATTGCATAAGTGATGACTATGGCTTTGTCCAATGCTACATTTTTATAATTTCTATGACTTTAAAAACTTCCTGCACTCAGAATTTTTCATGTAAAAAATAGCATGTATTTGGTAGCAGCTACCACCTAAAAGGCTCATCACTATTTAAACTCTACCTTCTAGGACCTAGGTAGTAATCAGCCTGAAGTTTTTCCACTAAAGAAAGACCGGAGGTGGGGGGCTGGATGGAAGGGGTCAAAGGAGGGGAGGAAGAACATCTGTAATACTTTCAACAATCAAGATAATTTAAAAAAAAAAAAAAAAAAGAACAACTCTTTTGTAGCTCCATACCAGGCTGCTGTGTCACCTGATGTCATAGTCATCCACAGTGCATTCCAGATTGCTCTAGGCTCTTCCTCAGTAGTAATTTAAAGCATTCTTTGTCCTCCTTTGAAAACATCATACTTTAGCTCATTCAAAATCCTGCTCACTTCATACATGACTAGTCAGCAGATGGGCATCCCTTCCATCCTGGTGGTCTAGCAGCTTTCAGGAACTTTGTAGTTATTACTTTTTTCTTGTCACTTGATTTTCAGTTGGGATGACAGGTAGTCTAGATGAAATTATTCCAAAAGGTAAGAAGGTCAGAAGTTGTCTATTTTATATATATATATCATGTTTTGTATATTTGTTGAGTATTAGAAAGCACTACTTTTTTAGTCATTTGTTATAGTTTGGATTTTTCTGCCACATTAGACCTATATTTTCTGTCATTTTTTTATGCATATGTATTTTGTCTTACAATTCAACTCTGTTACTCTTAGTCAATTTCTATAAACCTAAAAGCAAAATTCCCTGGATGTTTCAGTTGCATAGTTCAGTGGAGAACCTTAAACCACTCACAGGATCTATGCTGGTGATTGCTAATGGAGCTCAGTTGTATTCAGAGCTATTAAAACTGAACACCAAATACTGATATCACCAAGCCACCCACTGTCTGTGTGCACTTTAGGGACACTCAAGTCCTAGGTGAATATTACCATGACTTAAAGTGCTCCCTACAACCTATTGAGTTGAAGAGTTAACTTAGGTTTCCAAAGGCATGATCTAATTTATATAAACTCTTAGAACCTAGCTGTAGCTAAAGATACATAAAAATGTTTGTGTTAAAAGAGACATGTCAGGAAACCCAACTTTCCCTCTTTTTCAATGGAAAATGAGTCAAGCAATTTAGAGCAATCAATTAACCTTAGTATATAGGTGACTTTCTTTTTAGGTCAACTTCTTCATGCATGCTAGGTACAATGATCCTCTTGACTTGCCATTTGTATTTTCATGAAATGGGGAAGTTTAACTCTTGCTTGTGGGTTTGGATATGTTCCAGGCTTTGATGCCAAACCTATTTTCAGTGGAAGTGTTATGAGTTTATTGAGTAGCCTACCAGTGGTCGGCAAACTCATTAGTCAACAGAGCCAAAAATCAACAGTACAACGATTGAAATTTCTTTTGAGAGCCAAATTTTTTAAACTTAAACTATATAGGTAGGTACATTGTTATTAACTTAATTAGGGTACTCCTAAGGCTTAGGAAGAGCCACACTCAAGGGTCCAAAGAGCCGCATGTGGCTCGGGAGCCGCAGTTTGCCGACCACAGGCCTAGACTCGGAATATGGGTTCCCACTTTCCCAGTTACTGCACTTCTAACTTTCTTTTTCTTTCTTTGAAAGATTTAAAATAGCTTGCCTGCCATTCATGTAAAAACATCCTATCAATACCGTTGTAATCATCTGGTTATTATTTAACAGGAAAGCTGTTATTATTTAAACAGCTTTGCTAATTTAACACTCTCCGAGTCTTTTCCCCGCTGACCAATGGGGGAAGGGACCGGACAATTGATAAATGCCCAGTAAGGTCTGAGTGCCGTGTGGAGGTGCTTACCTGACTACCAATCACACGGGGAACAGGTAATTGGCCAGAGGAGGCATGGCCACTACAAGGGTGTGAAACCTGAATACATAAACTCATAGACAAAGCAGCATGCTCTCTTGGCTTTCACTCACTCTGCTCTTGGCCTTTGGCCCTCTGGCCCTCTTGGGTCTCTTGCTGCAGGAGTTGTGCTTCCCTGCACCTCTGTGGCCCATGGCCATGTGGGCTCCACTCAATGGCCTGTAACCACCCTGAATGCTGAGCTGGACCTGGCTGCAACACGGAACAGAAGCTCTAGACACTGGGTCTGCTTTTGGTGCTGCTGAACCCACAGCTGCCCCTCTTTCAGGACTGGCTTAAGGGAAATGAGACATTGGAACCTGAGGAATATAGCTCCAGGAAAATAAAGTCTTCTACCACACCTCATTCTCCCCTGGGGGCTTCTGAAGTGCTCAGGTCAGCGGTATTCCACACCCCACTAGCAATGGAGGAATCCCGCTCATGTACTCTTCCATTAACACTATTACACTTGGTTGAATGAATCCATTGCAAAAACAAAATCTACACAAACACAGCAAACAAACATAGAGCATCAGCTTGTAGAGTAATTTACAAAGTTGTAGGAATATGCAGATAAATTTATTGATTGTTGCATTTCCATCTGTTGCAGTATGATTTATTGGAAATTATGTACATTGGATTCTACAGTATATCTTTATTTTTCTGAACAAATTATACCCTAACAATGTATCCTGGACACCCAGACCTAGCAGGTAAATTCACATTGATGATTCATCTCTCTAACAGTACTTGGCACATCTAAATACTACTTTTAGCCCCAGAAAAGGATTATAATCTCTAGGGAAAATTTTAAAATAAAACCTTGCTAATATTTGCCTTTATAGGCACTTTAATCAGTTTGATATTGCTGTGTTTCCTAAAACATGGCTCTGTTTTAACATTGCATGTGAAGAAAGAAACCTAGCTTAATAATTCAAGACTGTGTTTTTTCCTAACAGAATTTATTCACTTTCGATTTATATCATATGCAATGTATTGCTTTGGTCCTTACAGTTCTATTTTACCAGTCGAATAACAATCATTATACTGAATGTTAGATATTGCACAATATTTTAAGGAAATTTAACTTGAGCAAGTGCTGATTTCATCGAGACTCTGAGGCCTCTGTTTGTCAAGAAGTTAATATTTTTTTAAAGATAAAATGACTTTATAATCTATAATTATTTTCTTATCAATTACATTTTATGATTAGCTGGGGCTTGGTGCTTAACTTTACATTTTAGCTCTGCAGGGTCCTTTTAGACATTATTATTGCAAAGAAAAATCAAAAATCAAAGTGAATTCTTAGTATTATACTTGAAGCAATAGAGGTGCAATTGCTGAAACAGCAGCCGAGCATTGTGCTCTAGAACTAACTCACAGCGTGGTGCCCCGTCCCCGCTGAGAAGGAAATGTACGGGAACTGGCAGAGTCTGACTACATCTGCTCCCTGCTGCTAATGAGCTTTAACCTGTTTCGTTCTTATTATGCTTACTGTTTAGATATTTTGCTTGCAAAATTAATTCTTTAGCTGGGAGAACACATGAAAGAGGATATGATTTGTAAAGTAGGGCTGTTTAAAAATTAAAAGGTATCAGCAAGGGAGATGAAAGGCTATAATGAGTGATATGGTTACTTAATATCCATTCAGGGGCAGCCGCTCAGGTGGTGAAGCTGGGGCTGTCTCTTCCTTTCAGAGCTTTCTGCAGTGTGGGCATCTACACCAATATACTTTATATCTACCTAAGAGCATTACTGTGTTTTTTGCTTTGAAAGCTTCATTGCTCTTTTAAAAAGTGCCAATGTTTTAGGCTTTGATAACTATCAGGTTTCAGCGACAGTATTTTATTATAGCCAAGAACTAGTGAACTACATATACCCAACTGCTATAGCCTATATCTGATCACAGGAAAAATAGGAACTTAAGGATAAATAGGCCCCGAGATTATCCTTTTATTGATTGATTGATTTTTAGAAAGAGAGAAAGGGAGAAGGGAAGAGAGAGAAACATTGATCTGAGAGCAGAGCATTGGGTGCCTGCCTCCTGCACACCCCGTACCGGGGATGGAGCCCACAACCTGGCCATGTGCCTCGGCCCAGAATCCAACCAGCAATCTTTCTGTGCATGGGGTGACACTCAACCAACTGAGCGACACCAGCCAGGGCAAGATTATTCATAATGAAATAATAATAATGCCATTTGCATAGCTATAGACTCTTACTAGTTCAATAACTTTAATACATTCCTTTTGATACCAATGTAATAATCTAGTTATTAACAGGAAAATGGAAAAGGGGAGATCAAAAGTTATAGGCATGCCATTACACAGCTTTGTCCAAAAGCTGCATGTAACACTTTCCAAGGCTGTTCCCCGCTGAAGGATGGGGAAGGGACTGGACAAAGGCAGTTTAGACGCATGCCCAGTAAGGTCTTCATGATGTGGGAGGCTAATTGCCTATCACTCACACCTGGAAACTGGCACGTGGCCAGGATGGGCGTACCCACTGCAACCTCAAAAGACCTAAATATTTAAACTTCCAAAGAAGTTCAGTCTCTCTTGACTCCAGGGCACGTGACTCCTGTGACCCCTGCTACAGGGGACTGCACTCCACTGTGCCCACAAGGTGCATGCCATGTTGGGCTCCACGCATGGACAAATGGGCTTTAATCTGGCCTGAATGCTAAACACCCCCCGGCTGCAACATGGAAAGGAAACTGGACACGGGCCCTGCTTCTGACCCTGCTGAACTCCCCGCTGCACCTCTCCTAGGACTGGCTTGGGGGAAATGGGACATCACAACCTGAGGAATGTAACTCCATGTCAATCAAATCTTCTACCACCTCTCATTCTCCCATGGGGGCTTCTGCAAATGGTATTTCAGCAGCACCCCCAAAACCCCACAAGCACTAGAGGGTCCCCACTCATGTACCCCTCCGCCAGCACTTTGGTCCTCGCCTTAACTTTCTCAGATAATCATGTAGGTGCCGTCTGTTTTATAGATGTAAATATGGAAGCTTGCAGATGTGTGCCATTTATAACTGGAGGAAAAGTGTCAGTGGGTCAGTATAAATCAGTGCACATCCTGTTGACTGGGAGTAGGATGATCATCGGTGGATTTGCAGAATTATCCTCACCGTCCCCATCATGGTCTTTGTCAATAATAATAACCCCACAAGCTATTCTACTTCTTGAATGGAAGCCAAATGTATTAGCTTTTAGCCAAAAATTATACATTATTTTTGGCAATGATAAGGTTTGAAACATTCTGCAAAGAAAAACAGCAGGTTACTCAGATACAGCATTTCTTAAACTTCTTACCCTTGAAAGTAAGACAAAATATTTTACAGATGTCCAGTTTTGGCCTGCATTATCTTTATTATAATGTTAATTATAATATAACTAGTAGCCCTGTGCACAAATCCGTGCGAGAGTAGCTCGCTGCCACTTGCCTCAGCTGGCCACCCCGTCCACTGCTGCTAGTAGCTCTCCACCACTCGTAGCTCACTGCCCCACCCTCCTGTACCTCTCTGCTGCTTATAGATCTGTCGGGACATTATGGTGTCCTGGCTAATTTGCATATTCCTCTATTATTATATTAGATGTTTATTATAATGTTTTGTACATGTAAAACTCTAAAACTGAACTCCTTTACCTATTGCTTTTATCAACTATACAACCAAAACAAATGTAAAGGGTAAATAAAATCTACAAAACCAATACAATTACAATTGAAAGCATCACTTCACTATGACACATCCTATAATTAATTTTAGTCACAGATATATACATTTAGAAGAACAATCAATTTATCCTAATACTGGTTAATAAAAAAATCATTAAACAAAAATATTGTATTATAAATTTTTTCTACACAATGCTAATGAACTACTGCAAATTAATTCCTAACAAGTAAGACTTACGTGCTGTACCTCCTAACCAAATAAGTGCTGACTCATATGGTATAAATTCTTTTCTGCTGTGTAGCTATCCTGCAATATGACATGTAAGGACTCATTGTTCCCCCTATTTCTCTCTGTGTGGACCATTATAAAACCTTCTTTTGAACAGAATGTCATAACATCATTTGGCCTATATGTGACACATGGATATTACGTATGTATTTATCTAAGTTCTTTACCTGTTAGTGTAAGACAAAGTACTACATTAACCCACTGCAATATAATTTCTTAATTTCAAATCACAATTTCAAATTATTAAATAAATTAGGAAACTCAAGTTTTATGTTATTAAGATATTTTCAGTGGTGAATTTTAACTACGAAGTGGACTTTTGTCTTTATAATTGACTGAAGACTCCCTCCAAGGACAGTAATGTGTAATGCAAGAAGAATGACTGCAATGTGAAGTGTCCATGTTTGCATAAGTTGGTGCCAAATGAACACTTTAACCAAAAGGTACTTTAAAAGTTCCCTGGCATCAACACAATTGTAAACATGGTCAGAAACACATGTGGCAGAACCCAAAGAGAAGGTAATCATCTAGACAAATCTAAAGATGCTCCTCCTCATCCTAAAATAAAAGCCTAATATACTAAGTGTCCAGTCATCCTGTCAGCCGTTCAACCAATCAAAGTGTTATATGCTAATGATATGCTAAGGCCTCTCAACCGCTTGCTATGATGTGCATTGGCCACCACGGGGAAGACACTCCAACCAGTAGGTTAGCTTGCTGCTAGGGTCCAGCCGATCAGGACTGAGCGAGACAGGCTGGACACACCCTGGAGCCCTCCCATGACCCCTCCCCTGCTGGCCAACCTCCCACATCCCTCCCCAGCCCTGATCGTGCTCCGGTGGGGTCCCTTGACCTGGCCTGCACCCTCTCACAATTCGAGACCCCTCGGGGGTTGTCAGAGAGCCACTTTTGGCCCGACGGTAGAACGACCAGTCACTATGATGCACATTGAACACCAGAAGGCAGATGCTCACTGCAGGAGCTGCCCCCTGGTGGTCAGTGCACTCCCACAGGGGGAGCACCGCTCAGCCAGAAGCTGTGCTCACGGTTGGTGAGCGCAGCGGCGGAGGTGGGAGCCTCTCCTGCCTCCATGGCAGTGCTAAGGATGTCCAACTGCTGGCTTAGGCCCACTCCCCTAAGCCATCAGTCAGATATCCCCCAAGGGCTCCTGGACTGCGAGAGGATGCAGGCCGGGCTGAGCGACCCCCCTCCAAGTGCATGAATTTTGTGCACCAGGCCTCTTGTATTCTCATAATGACACGGAGGTGGGAATTAGCATTATGCCCATTTACAAATTAGGAAACTGAGTTAAATGACTGCCCTCAGATCACAAGTCAGTGAGTGGTGAGCCAGGATTCCAGCCCTGGTATTCTGGTTAGTATCAGGGTTCTTAACCATTGCAAGTAACAATTAGAACTGTAGTGTCAATACAACTGCATTCCTTAATCACTTAAATGGACATGCTTATTTTCTAGGTTCCCTTTTTAATGGAACATATACAAGAATGGGATTTTTAAAATTACTTTCTATGCTTATTTCCTTCAACTAATATACAAATTTTTTACTAAAAGATTTAAAAGAATAAGAACCATCTTCTTTTCTTCAAGAAAATAAAGTAGATAAATGTATTACTTGACTAATCAGGCATTATAGAACTCATTGGGCAAAAATATATATGTGTGTGTATATATTCCAAAACCAAGAGTCTTATTTCAAAGGACAACCAAAAACTGGAAGGAGGTTCTTCAGTCTCTTACATTTGAATAATTTGAGAATATCCTTTGAAGTCTTGCTCAAAAATACCCCTTTTTTTCTTTTAACATTTTTAATTATTAAAATTACCACTTTTAAAATTCACTCATTCATTGACTTATTCACTTATTCATTCATTTGACATCAATTTATTTTTTAAATAGCATTCTTTCTTATTATAATAGTAATATATATTCATAGCAGGTTAATTCATTAAAATACAAAAAAAAAAGTCATGAAAATCTCCTTCTCTCTACACCCAAGGCTAATGACTTGAATATTTCTGGCGCACTTTCTTTCAAGAAGATATCCCAGATGTGGTTGGGCCTGAAGGGACCAAAATTCTGCCACCCTGAAGCTGCTCTTTGGGATATTGATTTTAAGCTATTTATTAAGAAACAAATGACTCAGACAGCACTTTAATCCTCCCCCCTTTCCTGTCCTAAAGATTCAGGCAGAGAAACCTACTCCATGGAGGAGATTTTAGAATGCTGCCTTAGCCTAATGTGAAATAAGTATGGTTAACAAGAGGGCTGCAGGTGGGTGCCTACAACTAGATACCCTCTGTGTCCCAGTGTATCTGAGTCATCTAGGGAGACAGTCCTGCCAGGTGTGCTCTGCCCTTCCTCAGCTCCTACCTGTCAATCACCCATTCTCACTTCTGAAATCTAACACCCCGTTCCCTGCCTTTTTTTCTTTGTTTAAAATGTCTCATATGCCCAATGTTGCCTCACTCTCTTTGGAATTTTCATGGATTTATCATGTTTATGTGAGTTCCCCATATGAAGCATCAAACTCTGATTTTCTCCTGTTGCTCTATCTCTGTTAATTTGGTTATTGGCCCAGCCAGAAGCACTTAGAAGGTGAAAGGAAAAGTATTAATATTTTTAAACCCCCAGAGGCCCCTCAGGCAGCCTTGCTTCTTGCTCTTGAGCAAGAGTCAGCACTTGGTCACCTCCCCTCAAAGCAAATCTACCTTTACACAGTGTAAGAAAAAATAAAGATTTTGAAGTTTCCCAATTAAAGATTTGCTTTTTAATTAGATGGTAGTCCCCTGCTACTTTCTCTAAAGAGTTTATTTAAATTTCCACTCAATGATATCTTTGAGAAGCTATTGGCTGGCCCTGGCACTAAATTATATATATATAATTAAGGTTATTAAATAATCTCTCTCTCTCTATAGATATATAGATATATAGATATATAGATATATAGATAAGAACTAGCTCAAAATTTTCAAGTCATTTTAAATATTTATATACATATATATATAGATATGTAGATATATATATATATATAGAGAGAGAGAGAGAGAGAGAGAGAGAGAGATCTCACAAAACACTTTCTATTAAAATTCTTAAAGCCAACTGAAAACTTCCACATACAATATTTATCAGCATACAGAACTGTGGGTAAATAAATTAATTCCCATTTAACCTCAAGAATTATGGGGGTTTTTTGTTTTATTTTTTTAAAAAGGTAATTACTTCTTATTTATGGATTGAAAGTTATTTTAATTTGGTCTTGAAGAGGAAACCGTTGTTTTGTTCATATAAATGTTATATAGCAAAACTACCATTTTAAAATTTGGTTACAAATGTACGTCTGCTAAACCCATGACTTTGAAGTTTCAGCAGAAATGTACTTAACACTTCTTTTCTCCTTAAGTCTGGCCGCAGTAAACATTTACAGGCCATTTTAGGGATTACCAGAACGCAAGGGATGTGAGGAGGGGTGGGCAGAAATGCATGAAACTTCTGGTAAAGACTAAAGGACAGTTACTTCCAAAATCAGTAGAACAGTAACATAAACTGGCAAATACAAATACATTTATCCTACGGATATAACTGTAAGCAGACAGTCCTCATTACCAACATCTTTAGGCAGAATCATGTATCACATGTTGCCATCTCTAATCGTAGGTCTTACAAATGTAGAGGGACAATAGACACACTTTCACATGTCACCTAAAAAACTGTTCTAGTCTGCATTTGGTAATTAAAATAGACTACTTTGTGCAATTAAGATTATTAAATAATCTAAATAACAGTAGTTTCCTTAAAAGACCTTAAACTTATTGAATGATAAAGAACTCTTGAAAGGTTAGGGAAAAGACAAAGTCCATGGCAAACACAGGCCTCACCCGGCATTCAGCAATTTCAAGAAACTGATTTAACAACCTCGGACAAAGACAGCATGTCTGAAAGTTTGTCTCAATGTTCGCCTTGACCTAGGAGAGCTTCGCTGAGACTTATTTTCTCAACAGTACCCTAGCGCCTGGGGCCAGCAAAATGGCCTTTGAGCTTGAATGAACAAGGTATTTCTTTTTCTCTGGTGCAAAGCTTCGGTATTTCATCTTTTCGAATTCTCTTACTGCACTCAGTGCGGAATCGCATTGACAAGGGTAGAATTTATCTCCAGGACGAGAATGCCACGCTTCTGCTAAGTGCTAATGTAACCGGTATGTGCCGGTACCTTAATAACAGCCCCAGCTTACCTAATGAAAGTTGAAAGCAAACAGTACGCTCTGAGATTTTATTATGACTGAAGTGACTGCAATTTGAGCAAATTATCCCTATTTTTGTTCCCATATCAAAAACAGAGATGCTAAAGCAATTGCTACATGTTTGGTATGGAATTAGGTTCCACTCTCATTAATCTACCAGGAAGAGCATTTTTCATGTAAACAGCTCACGAGGGTCAGAGAGAAGAGCTGTTTCCATGAAAAATGCTTGTCAATAACTTTGTGAGTGAATTTTGAAATAAAGTGCCTGTAACCTGTCATTATTCCTTCCTCTCAAAGTCGAGAGTGACTGGATGAAAATTGAGCATGTGAATTGAAAGCAGGGTGAGTGTTATGGCCTTATCGACTTCAGGTAAAATGACTGTTTTAACTTGTTATTATTTCTCCATTCAGAGGTCAGGCAATGTGCAGTATTACCAGCATAGACTGCAGTGTAAGCAAATTGGTATACAAAAAGGCCATTACCCACACTCACAAAGCAGAGGCGAGTATAAGTCACTAATACCAAGTGGACTCAAGCTCTCTACAAAAACGAAACAACCAACGGTGCTTTGGAAAAGAATAGCATAGGTAGGTAGGGTAAGTATAAAGTACCTAGGAGGCAGAAAATAGAAACCTGTTTAAATAAAGGTGCATATGTTTGGAAGGCAGATAAAAAGTATACATTTTGGTGACCATTTTTTTAAAATCACATATAAGTCATAGTTGTTTTGCAAAGAAATTATGGGACCTGAATAATGAATGTTCGCATCTCAACTCTGCACGTCACCTTAATATTTTTTTCTGCCTAAGATCATCTGAAAAGTAATTAATTGCTGGATTTTTCAAGTTCATCTGGTGTATTCTTATCAAAGCAATATGTTGCCGTGGTCCTCCCTTTCCCTAGAGAAAAAGAAAATCAATGAGGCTTCAAAACATCAAAAACCCTTTCCTTATCTTCTAGATTTTCATTTCTAACCCTGAAGAGCAGCTTAAGAATCTGGTGTGGCTGTTTTAGGTTTGCAAGAAAAACATTTTTTCTCCAAGTGGCATCAGGTTCATGAAAATCGTATATTTAATATTATTATCCAAACGCTTTTCTTTTTCTGTTTCAGAAAACCAACTAGTGTTTCTGTCTTTGATACTGATTTTTCCATTATAGACTCTGTTAATCAGAAAATGAGCAGATTGGCCTAGAAATGAAAACAGGTTATAGGAGAACTCAATGTTGAAAGCAAGTTAAGGGGGAGAAAGCGTTACATATAGTTTTGAAGACATGTCCATAAGTCTATTCATAAAATTCCCACATAGTGGAAAAGGATTGGGTCCTTTTACTTCTAAACAAGTTTTTTCTGGCTTCAAAATAAGTATAATGACCAAAGATAAAAGAAATATGCTGGCATTTCTTTATTTTTATTTTATTTTTATTGATTTCAGAGAGGAACAGAGAGGCAAAGAGAGAAACATCAATGATGAGAAAGAATCATCAATTGGCTGCCCCATGCACATCCCACACTGGGGATCGAGCTGCAACCCAGGCATGTGCCCCGACCGGAAATTGAACCATGACCTCCTGGTTCACAGGTCCACGCTCAATCACTGAGCCATGCCAGGAGGGTTATGCTGGCATGTCCTTGCTTCACATTTGCTCAGTTTATTCATTTCTTTAAACAAGATTTACTGGTGGGACATTGTGCCAATCATGAAACTACAATAACTCCAGGAGAGTCCTTGCTTTCACCTAGCGAGGAGGAGTCAAGAAAATAGTGAGATGAGTTGCCGTGATCACACTGGAAGAATGCAGGCTCCATGGAGGCAGGATTGTTTTCTGTTTCTGTTCTGCAACATCCCAACCACCTAGACCAGGCCCTGACATGCAGCAGGCACCTGACATAGATGGTGAAGGCTGAACAGATGTGACTGGGGCTTGCACAGAACATTTAAGAGACTGTGAGAGGGTCAGGAAAGACTTTCCCACTGAAAAATAAGTCAAACCTCCAGGAATGTTGACATGATGGAGCCAGGCAAAGTTGGAGCAGGGCTTTCTGTATCCAGGGAGCAAAGAATTCCAAAACTGAAGTTAGAGCAGAGAGTGGATGAATTGCTCTTAGTCCTACGTGCCTCCAGCAGTGAATGAGGACTAGGTGCAGAGTTGGTTGATGTAAATAGAGGCCAGATCTGGAAGGCCTTGTGAGCCATGCTAAGGAGTTTGAATGTTAGATCAAAAGCCATTGAATGATATTAAGCATGCAGGTGCTTTTCAAAAAGGCCGATATAACTTAGAAAAAAAACAAACATTGCTCTGGCTGAAGAGTAGCAAATGGAATGAAGAAGATTGGAATTAGGGAGACCAGTTAGGAGGCTGCAGAGAAATCCAAGTAACGGATAAATGACAGGGGCCTACATTAAGGTAAAAATAAAGGGGCAGAAAAAAGAGGCCTATTGTAGGTGAGCTGAGGAGTTAGAAATGATAAGGCTTGGTAACTGTTAGAATGAGGTAGAGAGGACTGCGAAAGGACAGCAGAAGAGACAAGGACAAGACCCAGTCCTCCAGCCTCAGCCACCAAGTGGAATGATGATATTTTCCAAGAGGAGGAGGATATGTTTGGAAGGGAAGGTGGCAAGTATATTTTTGGATTTGCTGAGGTGTTTAAAGCATCATGTTTTCATGGCCTGGTTTCTGAACTAATCCTCTCCTTCTATACTCCCAGACCAGATGTGCACAAATCTACTACAAATGGATGAAACAAATCTAAGTACCTCTCATAATAGTGATGAGCAGAGTTTTCTTACATACAACACACTTTTCATTTTTCAATGTAAGAATATTCTCCTTCCTCATAAGCGTCTTTATGAAATGCAAAATTATACAAAGAGTAAACTGTTTCTAAGAGTTATATTAATTATCCTGAGTTGTGACTATGAAAAGCACCTCAAATAAGTCGCCACTTACTAGTCGCCACCAGTGATGCACTGGGCCCTTTAATTATGTGTGTATCTCTACAGGTAAATACACTTCGATATTTTAGCATTCACAATTATATGACATGCAGGGATTAAAGTAATAAGTTGAATTGACTGTATATGCTAATCCATGTTTTTTTGTTGTTGTTGCTGGGGCTTTGTTTCAATATCCAAAGAAAAAAATTTATTTACAATAGAGAATTTTATTCAAAATATGCATTTTCTTTTCTTTTTTAAAACAAATCAGCAAACACAGATGAAGTGTACACTCCTTAAGGCAAGAGTCCCTGTGCAGGCAGCACATGTTTATATTAAATCCAAGAGCTGCTCCCCCTGGGAACTCAGGGTCAAAGGGCAAGGCCAAGGTCAGCGCTGTGTCCTTCCTTAGAGACTTGGACAATCTCCCTGATGCAGGAACTCTGAGGCCAACTCTCTATGAATGACCCCAGGAAAAACAGAAACCGATAGCAAGAAATCTCCTTAGCACTGCATACAACCAAATCCATGTATTTAGAAAGGAAACAGCAGTGCATACGCAGAAGGTAGTGCATCCTGTCCCTAAGCCTGGGAGCACAGCAGTGTTCGGACGGGCATATTGCACACAACGGTCAAGCCCAAACCTTTGGTTCAAAGTTAGCTTTTTCCCATTTTGGCAATCAGTTCGCATTGCAAATCTGGGTGATTTCTTCTATCTCTTTATTCTTCTGCTCCAGCATCTTCTCCAGGGCGTCCATCCACAGCTGCTCTTTCCTCAGGCTGACCTGGTAGGCGGCCTGCTCCACTGGGCCTTGCCCCGGACCTGGGCAACCTCAGCGTTGGCCTTGTCCAGCTTCTCCCCGGTGTGCACCTTCAGGGCCTGGTACCCCTGCTCCTCCTTCTTCACCCAGGACAGGTACTCCTGGGCCTGATCCGTGTTTTTAAATATAATATTTTTTATATTTTATCTCTTTGGATTCTATCAAAGACATTAAAATGAATATACAAAAACTACTCAAAATGCAAGCATACATAATAGGACTCAGTTTGTATTGGTAAAATTGAGCACCAATTATTAATTAATTAACAAATAGCTAATAAATTGAAATACAGGTGTATGTCACCTGTATTTCAACTTAATTCCATTTATTACACAATTATTTAATTTACAAAGTATTTACTTAAGCGTGGATATGTAAACCTAACAAGGTTTCTGAACTATTCTGACATCAACTTCCTGTTTTCTTTTATTTCTAGAAAGAATATGCCAATGACAGATATTAACATGGTGGTAGTCGTTGGTCCCATCTCCCCAGAGATGCTGTGATTAAGCTGCACGTAATTACAGTGGATGAACCATGTAGAAGGGAGCACTTTGCTTTGAGGAAGATCTCTGAGGGTTTTCTAATTGAACGTGAAGCTGGGGCATCCAGTTCTGAGCCCAGTGCATCTCCATTTCCTTAGGATGGATGTCACATCCTGTCTCCTCACCTGATTTAAGCAGGACTCTACAAGACTTGATGACTGTGTTTGTACAAGCACAGAGAAGACTCTGAAGACAACCAAGTTGCACCACTGTGTTTTAGAGTATTTTGTAAAAAAGGACAGCATTAAATTAATACTGAAGTTCTGCAAGCAGGTAAGGGAACTATTTAGAAAAGTGAAAGGAAGTAAAGACTGGAATCCCATCATATATCTACACTAATAAAAGAGAAACATGGTAATTAGCGTACGACTGCTACCCTTCCCATTGGCTAATCAGCATATCCTTATGCAAATTAACTGTCAGCCAAGATGGCAGCCGGCAGCCATGC
>NW_005371823.1:2327312-2334408 GCF_000412655.1 Myotis brandtii | reverse complement strand
ATCTGCCCTGCTCTGATGACGACAGGGGGCGGCGCCCCAACTCCCCAATCGGCCCTGCTCTGAGCCTGACCAGGGGCTGCACCTAGGGATTGGGCGTGCCTGCCACCCAGCGGGAGCAGGCCTAAGCCAGCAGGTCGTTATCTCCCGAGGGGTCCCAGACTGCGAGAGGGCACAGGCCGGGCTGGGGGACCCCCCCTCCCCCCCTGAGTGCACAAATTTTTGTGCACCGGGCCTCTAGTATATATATGAGAGAGAGAGAGAGAGAAATAATATAAGTAGCATAGAAGACTTTTGCCCCCAATCCAGTAAGTGAGAGTGAGTGTGAGATGGGAGATGTGAATCCACTGGTCCCTGTTGATTTCAGTTCTCTTAGGCCTTTTGCATGAACCTGTCACTATTCTACAGGTGTTTACAGTGTTTAAAGACATGTATTTTTTTTCTACCACATATCCATTTTTATTGTATTCCAAACCATGCTGTACACATTCTCATTTTTACACACATACATGTGAATAGGTTTGTGTACACATGTGTACTACACTTTGCTGATGACTTACTGATCCAGACCAGCCCAGTGTAAATCTTGTTCCATGGTACACACACATAAAGGAGAGCAAACTCTCATCCCCCAGCGACTCTCTCAAAAGGGAGAGCCACAATTCATTTTCCAGAAGCATTTTACTAAAAGGCTTTGCTTCCTCCTTCTAAGAGACGGAAACACACCAATGTGCACTTGGCATATTCCACTGCATGGCCGGCTACCAAAGCCGAGGTCTGAGCCCAGGGGCACATTTCATTTCATCCAGCAGGTTATGCTCCAGAGCATAACCTTTAGTGTACCAAGTGGTTAATTTCCAATTTAAGTACAATGGGTAGCTCTTACTCTTCCCAGGGCAATGACAGTTCTGGTGTTTGCTGGACCGGCCTCATGGACAGGACTGACTGCATTTGATTCAGAACAGTCAGTCCCAATTTGATGTGCTGCTCCGTTATCGCATTAGCCTAAATTGCATGCAAAGGCCCTCTGTAGGTTTTCAATTGCAATGCTACCTCAGGCCCTGCTATAGGTGCATTTGAATTCAATATGTACAAATTGAATTGTACTTTGAACATTTTCTGGAAGTTAGCTTTTAAAATACATTATTTTCTGTACCAGGTGTTTCTAAAGGGAAGTAAAAAACTACCTACTCATTTATCTTTTGTTTCAATGCAGATTTTGAGAGATTGAATCTGTCTAAAGCAAGAACCTTTTCGTGGCTAACTTCTTCTCCTTAGGTCTTTTGATGATTGTTTCTTTGGACTAAACAGAAGGATAACAATTACGTCACACCAACCCTGTGGTATTGTTATCTTTATCTTGCGGGGAGGAGAGCAGGTCACAGGTGGTTCTGAAGGTCCCCATCCCCACACTTGGCTCCTTGGTGGATAGTTAGGTAGAGAATCCTCATTATCTGAGTTATGGTTCAGTGTTCTTTTTCATGCCCCACCGTCTGCTGCAGGAAGAAGGGAAAATATGTGGATGGGAAACAGAGAAGTGGCTACTTCCCCATGTCATTAGAAAGCCTATCTGGGGCTTAGAAATTGGCTCATAAAGGGAAAAACAGAGACTATACTAATAAACTCAGTGCCTAATGAGCATAACGAAATCTTTTTGCAGCCCTGGAATTTTCCATAGTTTAATCCTTTGTGAAATAAAATGTACCAGAATGGCCCTAACATACCACCCTGGGACAACCTTAGTTTGGGGGAAATACTTAGTACATTTGTCTTCATAAAGATAATTCTGGACACAGCTCTTTGCGCCTGTATGCTAGTATTTAAGGGCAGCATCTACCCATTCACATTATTTTAATATACTGGTAAATATGAAATATTGTATTAATTTAATAGTATAAAAGATGGTGCTCTAAGAACCGTGTATCCTATTTTTTTCCTATTTAACCCGAAGCCATGTTAGAAGGCAACTGAACATGACATTCTTAAATATATTTAAAACACAAAATAATGAAAGCAATGAAAATGGTGCAAAGAACAAGTTCTCTCATTCGGGAAGCCAGGAAGAAATGTCGAGCTTCATAGAATCTGCTTGTTGTTCTGGGAAGACTAGCTTTAGAGAAAATAATCAACTTGGTAAAATGTTACCATTTCCACTTTGCAGCATGCCTACTTACTTAATTGCTGACATTCCACAATCTCATAATATTCTTTGAATAAATTATACTCATTTTGTTTGAAAAATAAATTTAACATATATTTAAATAGTGCAGTTCTGTGGGAGAGGAGCTGTGCTGAGCTGTGCGTTATACTAATGGCACTGGGTGCAGAATGAGTCATCATGGTTTTTATTTATTCATTCATCCTTAGATCCTTTTAAGAGTCTCCAAGGCCCTAATGACCATCATCATTATCATCAGTAAAAACTGCTTTCTGGTGAAAAGGCAATAGGCCTTTTAGAGGCAGCATTAAATTATCAGCAAAGAGGACTTGAAATGGTACTACACGCATATTCCTGGATACAATTTGCTGAAAAAGTTCACATAGCGCCAACCTGAGGATATTTTTTTCCGCTGATCTTTAGAGAGAGTGAAAGGGAGGGAGGGAAGGGGAGAGAGAGATCCATGGATTGGTTGCCTCCTGTACACGCCTGGGGATGAAACCTGCAGCCCTTGACGGGGAATCAAACACAAGACCCTTCGGTCCATGGGAGGATGCTCTTCTTTTTAAAGCTTGTGATTCAAATGTTCTCTTCTCTATTACAGAGCAGTATCATTTAGCTCAGGGGAAAGTAAAGTATAAGCTAGTTCCTTTGCACCAGTGTTAAACATTGTCAGCCAAAAGAAGGTTCTTAATTACAAATAAAATTTTAGGAATTATCATCAATATCAAAACTTTACTTCAAGTGTTTCCCCCACTTACTACAGTTCCTTACATAAATACACATTGTCCAAAGGGGCAAATGAAAGAAGAAGAAAAACCACTGAAAGTATTTTGAACTAAACCTCATTAAGTTCCTTCTGTCTCAGAAGTATTTTGATTATTCCACTGTCATTCAGCAAACACAACAGAGGCTTTACTTCTCTGGGTAATCTCCAGCCCCAGAGTTAGAACTAGACTTGCAGGGCCAAGTTCCACAGGCATCTGACAGTATGGGAAAGTTAGTACCTTGTGACCAATCCAGAGGGTCATACTCTTGGCTGACCCTGTCTCCTTCCCTTACCCCCAATATTCCTTTACAATTGGGGGGGTTGATGCTGTTTGGAAAATTCTCCAGAAGAGAGCAGACCAGAGAAGATGACGTCTTTCCTTTGTGGAAACAGTGTAGGTTCGTGCAAAGTGTTCTGAATTCTAGCAAGGCTGTTAGAGATCAATCATTCTTTGCTGTAAATGGTCCATTGCCGTAAACTCTCGATCTAAGCTTAAGGGTTGCCAGCTTTCTGATTTTAAAGTAGATGGTTAGGTATTTGAACTTTCTGCCTTGTAAAAACAAAGAAAAAACAAAACAGACATAAAATCTCAGAATGGAACAAAATGAGTACCCGATAGTGTAAAATTGTTGACAAGTTTTTCATCTCTATTAACATGCTCTTTTTAATTTGTCAAACATATTTTTATTAAAAGTGACAAATATAGTTTTGAAAACACTTGGCAATTTCTTTGAAGCCTCAATGTCCTTCTCTGTAAAATGGGAATGACTAGTGTTGTTCACAGTTAGGTGCCAAAGGTGATCAGTTGAGATAATATGTGTGAAGGTGGTTTGTCCATTGTTCGCTATTATACTAATACTGGTGCTTGCTGTTGTGTTTGCTGCTCTTGTTCTGAGGTTCCTGCTGCCTATAAAAAGGGTATCACTGGGTCCTAGCTGGTTTGGCTCAGTGGATAGTGTTGGCCTGCAGACTGAAGGGTCCCGGGTTCAATTCCAGTCAAGAGCCTATGCCTGGGTTGCAGGAGGCAGCCGATCAATGATTCTCTCTCATCATTGATGTTTCTATCTCTCCTTCTCCCTTCCTCTCTGAAATCAATAAAAATATATTTTAAAAAATAAAATAAAACTCAATAAAAAGGAGATATCACTGAGGTTTCACTCTCTATCACATACTTTCATAAAAAGGCTTTTTTTAGCCCCAAAATTTAAAAGCATACTTTGCAGATATGTCTGGTAGTTATTGACCTTTACAAATAGATTTCCCTAATCCTGAAGTAGAGGTCGTTGAAAGGAATTCACTTTCATAAACACTCTTACCTCCTCTGGCTCCTTAGTACTCCTAAAAAGGAAAATATTTCCTACCCTAATCAGAATTTGTCCTTCTATTGCCTTTTGCAAATGCTCATTCCCTTTCAGCTCCTCTTTTCCGCTGCCTGACAGTGAAAGGATTTTCAACCCCCCATCCCCACATGCCCAGCCTCCCTTATCAGCGCAGACTGAGCAGTGCCTCACCCCGAGTAGCAGACTTAGGGTGGATGGGGTCTCCTTTGGAAAAAGTGAGTTCTGCAATTTGATGTTTTTCAATATTCTCTTTCTTGTAATTGTTAGCATCAGAATCCAAACACTCCTCATGTTTGAAAAACTTGGAAGGAAAGTAGGTAGGTGTTTTTTTTGCATTCTTCCTTGTTTCACTGTGGCATCATTATCACCTTTTTTAATGGACTTTTGGGTTTTTTGTTTTGTTTGGTTGGTTGTTTTGGTGCCCAAACCCAGGAATAAACCATTATCATCTCTTTAACTCTATAAAATATTAATGGAAGCCTAAGGGGTATGTTATATTTCTGTGATTAATGGCTTTGAGCTATAAAAAATAATTCTGTTTTTATTTGTGCATATTACTTGATTTTTTAATTTTTTAAAATTAAATTATATTGGGGTGTCATTAGTTAATATGAACATATAGGTTTCATGTGTGTATTACTAATTTACAAAATCTGTATGTAGGACTATGTGCCCACCACCCAAAGTCAAATCTCCTCTCACCTCATATTAGGACCCCTTTCTCCCCCCTAACTCTTAATTATTGGTTTCAAAAGTGAAATAATACTCTGCATTGTCACTAATTTTAACGAGTATGTTAAGAAATCCGGTAGAGAGAAGTTCTCATGATGATGTCTGACAGTAATTTGATTATTTTTGTTACTATAGGACTCCAAAATATTTGAGATGAGCTTTATAATAGTTAAACTTTGTAGACATGTAGAGTTTTACTGATCTCTCTACATTTCTGGACAATGCAAAGCTTTGTAAATCTTGTATACTTTACAGGCTTCTGAAGTGAAGTTGCAGTGCTGAAATTTAGGTTGTTCAGATTGTAGACTAAGATTAGCTGGCTAAGTAGACTTGGGTCTTCTAATTACTGTTCAGAATGACTTAACTAAACATGCTTAAGCTAATTAAAGGTTTAAGCAATGTTTGCAGTTAAAATAACCCTTGGGCTCAGAAATTGCTCTATTTCACCATATGAGGAGCAAAAGATTCTAATCCTCAAAACAGATAGAGTTGAGTGCTGGCAAATTCAAATTCATACAGCATTTATGAGTATATTTATATAGAACTGAAATTAATTATGCAGAACAATTTGTTTTAATAACTATAGTTATGAAACTTGGAACTATAAAAGGCAGGGAGCCTTTATTTTTATTGATATACTTTAAGGGTTTCCCACTACTTCTCCCCTCCTTGGTAAATGTTAATATGGTTTTTAAAAATATTCTCTTCAAAAATATTTTTAATTTTCTATAAGTTGATCAAAGAGTGTGTTTGTTTGTTTGTTTTTTGTTTGTTTATTTGTTTTTGCCAGAGTGAACCATATAATAAGAAGAGGTACTGTTTCAACTACACAAAGCTGAGAATTCAATTTTAGAAATATTTACTGGGGTAAAAACTTAATGAAACAAAACGCCTGCCCACATGTGATATGTCTTAGAATAAAGAGGGGATATGAAATGAAGGTGTTTGGCTGAGGGTTTATTTCAATTTGTGAGGCTACTGTATGTGGGTGATTCCAATAGTCCTAAATAGTAATCTAGAAGACAGCCTAAATACATTTCTTTATTGCCACCATTTTACCTACAGTTCAGAAAGGCCCCACTTAAGAGAAAATATTATACATGTAAACTTACCAAACAATTTGGTAAATTTGGGGGTAGACTTATCCTATCTAATAAAAGAGTAGTATGGAAATTAACCATCATACCGTCACTCTGTCACAAGGATGGTGGCACCCAGTCCCCTCAGCCCCGCTGCTGAAGTGTCAAGGCCTGTCACCACTCTGGTGAGCCAATGCAGCCTCACCACTCTGCTGCTGCTGCTGCAGTGTGCGGGCCTGTGGACCCGGCCGGGGGCTGCGGGGCCGAGCAGCAAGGCAGTCACAAGGATGGTGGCACCCAGTCCCCTCAGCCCCGCTGCTGAAGTGTCAAGGCCTGTCACCACTCCGGCGAGCCAATGCAGCCTCGCCACTCTGCTGCCACTGCCTCCGCCACTGCAGTGTCCTGACCCAGGCCCCCAGCCCCTGCAACCCAGGCCCCCAGCCTGCCCTTGTGCAGGGAGCCAGGGAAGGGTGGGGCCTCCAGAGCCAAGCTCCCGGGGGTCTGAGGAGAGCACCTGAAGGAAGAGGAAGCTTCGGCAAAGCAGCCAGCCAGGAGCCGCAGCCATGGGGTCTGCAGGAACGTGGACAGGCCTCCACCTGAGGGGCGGCTCCTGGGCAAGCACCAGGGCTTCAGCGAAGCAGCTGGCCAGGAGGCGGGCGGCCCAAGTGACGCATAGCGGCACCAAGGCGGGGTGCACTGGAGGGGGCTCAGGCCTGGGCAGGGTGCTGGTGGGTGGGGATCTGCCTCCCCTGCAGAGAGCGAGGTTCTGCAGTGGCCCCAAGACGCAGGAAACAAGAAGCAATGACTGCCAGCGTGGAAGGACGCCCGGGCAGAGGGGCGCGGACTCGCAGCCCTGAGGCGGGGTTGAGGGGCAGCACCACCTCAGTGGAGGAGCACTGCACAGCTGGGTACTCCACTGCGGCAGTTCAGCTAAGCTCCCAGCACTAACTGGGCCTCGCCATGGCCTGCGCACTTGAGAGGCTGGGACTCCTGCTCCCACCTTGGCTTAAAAGCAAGCCTG